>NC_083854.1:5151515-5454545 GCF_029169275.1 Apis cerana | reverse complement strand
GGGTTCGTCACCCTCCGGGGATTAATTCAGGGTTAATGATCTCTGCAGTTTATCTTTTTTTAATTACACGCGTTGAGAAGGATATATTTAACGTGTCAATCAATATATATTCATCTGTCATATCAGCTTATTCTAAATCTTTCCAAATCTTCCAATCTTCATTCTTCGAATGATTCGGTTAAAAATCTTGTGAGATTTAATAGCGTGCGTATTTCTTCTTTTTCTTTTTTTTTCATTTGTACAAACGAAGCGCTTCATTCTCGCAAATTAATCGTAATTCTGTCGAATCAAAAAAATTTACACACGTAAAAAAAAAAAGAAAAAGAAAGAAAAATCGAAAAGCAAGCAACTTCGAACACGTAACCATCAAAGTTTAACGCGGGCTTATTTATGACGAGCTTATCAAGGGTTAACAATATCCGCCGCGGAAAAACGAAACAGCGTCTGGAGCGTTGCGCGATTTCTGTTTCAATTTATCCGCCAAAACGTTCACCTTTAACACCCGTGCTTCGACCTTTTTTCCCCCCTTCGTTCTCTCCCAATCGATTTCCACTTCCGTAAGTATATCTTCCCCCGGCGCGGAGAAGGGTGGCCGTGCATCCACCGATCGATCACTCGATACACACGTTGTTTAGCAGCGCGATGAAATCGCTCGGCCGTTATATTTTTATCGCGCTCGAGGATCTCCTCCACGATTTCTCGTTCGCGCGCTTTGCTAGCGATGGGCTCGAGCGTATCGCGAGCGAGCTTGAACACGTTCTTCAAGCTTGAAGTTAATTTCCAAAGTCTGAAATATATATATATGTATATATTATTTTTAATTCTCATAACGCTTCATAAGAGATTCTCGAGTCCTACGATATACTTCTATTAAATGAAACCGAATCTCAGAAAACGCGTGTTTTATCATTAACTTGGATTAATTGTACGGAATAAGATGTATTTTTAAACGTACTTTATATTTATATTGTACAACCAAGAATTTTTTCAAAATCAATTCTCGTGGAAAATGTATTCGGCTCGATCCCATCGCTACCCCTTTAGTCGACCCTCGATCGATTTTTCCTCCCGTGTGCACATCTTGAGAGGAAACCAGTGTATATGTATATATATATATATATATTCCTCGAAACCAGGGGAAAACCTCGTGACCCGTGGAAAAACAGCATTGCGATTTCATTAATTCCAACCTCCCTCGCTCCCCTCAAAATTTATAACCATTCCGCGCGTGAAAAACCGCTCACGCTTTCCCTCGAACGAATGGAAAGCTACGGTGGAAAAAGATGCATGTGCATGCGGGGAAGTAAGTGCGGCGTTTTCGAGGCGATACAGGGAAAATCAATTAACCGCGTTGGTCTCGAAGGAAGTGGAGCAACGCGCGAAGGTGTATCCAATTCGTTGGACGATCGCCAAATTTTCTCGCTGCATCGTCGAGTCCCGTTTTGTCCCCGGGTCACAAGGTTATCGTAGGGTGATCTCACGATCTTCGAATCCATCTATTTATGGGGGATCGTTGAAGGGACGACAGTTTCTTTTTTATTATTATTATACAGACGCGTTTAATCTTTGCATTATCATGATAGATTTAGGATTAGTTAAAGCTATCGACAAAGCTTCTAATTTCCTTGATTTAATTTATGTCGCGTCTTCCATGGATGTTGGATTTTGGAAAAATATGATAGGTGTTTCACATTTTATCACGTTTCGTAAATTTTCTTCTTGTCTGTATATCAAGGTCGAGAGAGAAAATTCGAAATTATCAATTATACGATAGGTGGAGGAGGAATCGTAAAAAAGAGACGTGTCGTGAAAGAGACGGTATTCGCGGAATTCGCGTGGTGATTAATTCCCAGACATTTATCGCCGCGGTTTATGATATCTGTTCTCGTCGATGTGTGAAATTTATATTAATCCAATGTGATGTACCTGTTGAACGTGATATTGATAAGAATTACGCGGTGATTGACGTTCCTTCACTTAACCGTTATTCGAAATACAATTTCATATATTTTCCTAATTGACGTGAAAGATATTTTATTTTCTTTCTTCTTTTAAATTTCTTTTCCATTATTACTCGATTCGAAGTATTTATATATTGTTATTATATTTATTACATTTTGAGCATTTCATCGTGGAATATTCGATAAAAAGAATATTCTCCCTCTAAAAAAGAGCTCTTATTTTAATGCAACTCTTTCAGGTTTCTCTTAAAATGATACATACGTCTCTACTCTATATTCTTTCATTCTTCGTCTCATCACATTTTGATATTTCATACTAAAACCAAAACCTTACTATAAAGTAATGAAATATCTCAATATTTTCCCTCCTCCACGATCTCAAAAGTTCCTCTTAAAAAAAAATCCTTTCTCCTTTTTACGTCTAACAATAAGCGAAATATATAACCCTTCTTTCCTTTCACCTCATCGTATTTCAATCGTTTCGTAACGAAAAGAGAAAAACCTCGCTTCACAACCTCTGAAAAATCTTTCCACCCGATTTTCCTGCTGACAACAAATCTTAACATTTCCCACAATTTATATATATATAACCAAAGAAAATCAACTTCCTCCCCTCTCTCAGAAAGAATCCTCTCTCCACCCACCCCTTTTTCTCCTCGACCAAAATCGAAACTAAGAGCAAAACCAAAATAAAATCCCACCATCTCGTGTGGCGCAATTTCCTCGAGAGGAGACGATCGCGTGGCGGGAAACGAGGCGGGAAAAAAGGAATCGAGATGAATCGAGGGGGGTGGCGCGATCGAACCCGGGCTTCTTTCAGCCGCGCATGTCGTCTCTGCCTAAACGGGGTGTCCTTGTCGTCATGGTAACCTCTTATGGGGAGGGAGGGAGAGGCCGCGATCGGTGGCTCGCGCGAGGGAGACGCGAATATCGGTGGAGGGGGAGGAGGCGGCGAGGGAGAGAGGGGCGAAGAGGGACCGGTTGCCGTCGTCATCATCATTTGTCATCGGTTTCGAAAACGAAATTCGTGCCGACACGACTTTTGCACGCGACATTTTTCATCGTTTCCACGCCGTCCTCTCGTTTTTCTTTTCCTCGTTCGTTGGGGCAGGAGGAGAGGCTAAGGTCGTTTTCGCGGGGGGAGGAGTGATGCGGTGATTCGTTGCACGTTCGAAAGATTTTTTTTCCAAACGGTTTTTGGGTTTTACGAGGATTGGCGCGAACACTTGGAGAGAGATTCGATTCGATCGGTCTTCTCGTTAGGTACGCTTTGTCTCGGCTTATTCCTTGATGCGATTCGACGCGGCGCGTTGGCGTTGGTTTTTTTTTTTTTGGTGTCTCGTGGGAAGAGAGAGAGAGAGAGAGAGGGAGAGTTATTTGGTTTGGCTCGGGTTATTTGTCGGATTGCGCGGAATGGTGATTTTATTAGTAGAAAATTGGAATTTCAAATTGGAACGGAGGAGGGTGTTTGGATAAGATCTTTTGTTTTGGCTTTGAGCAGTGATATTTGTTGTTTCTACTTTGTTATTCATGATTTTGTAAATTAATATTTATTCGTATCGGTAATACTTTTCTGTATCGTATTTTGACGAGATAGATTAAAAAAAAAACGATGCTGAAATATTTACGGGTCGAATCTTCTCGTATTAGCCGAAATAAAATTGAACCAATTTTTCAACTAACTCCCCCCTCCCTTCGTATTGCTCGGATCCTCTCCTCCATTCGACAAACTTATTTATTCGTGTCACCAAGCATCGATTTCACGGGTTACAATTCACGGCCCGGCCAGCGCTTTTCCGCGTGTAAAATCCTCGACAGCGGCCCCCTTTCGGTTTGTACTCGACGATCGGCCGAGTAATTAGCGAGGACACGGTAAACAAAGTTTTCATTTCCGCTTGGCGGCCCGTCAATGGAGGAGGGAAACTGTCCAGTCGAAACTCGTCCGGAATTCGGGCCGACATTTTCCACGTACCCTCCCTTTTTCCCTTCCCCCTTTTTGTCTTCCTTCGCTTTTTTTTTCCTTTTGCCGATCGAGATCAAAGCGGAAACGAATCCTTCTCGATCGATCGAGAATCGCAACAGGTGCAAAGAGTGAGTGAAATTAATTTATTAATTATTAATTATTTTATTTTACAAATCTTCCCGATTATTCTTAATTTATACGATCCACGTTGAGTGCATATCGTCTTCTAAAAATAATTCAAGATTATAGAGAATATCCAAATTTTTATCTCTTCTAATCTCTCTCTCCAAAAGTCGCATACGAAATTAATCTGATCGAACTAAAAAAAGGGCGTCGAATAGGAATTAATAATCGAAAGAGAGAGAGGGAGAGAAGGGGAGAATCGATTCTCGACGAGCGTGTCGGCGACGACATTTCGAAACCGTCCGTGAACGCGTGTAAACTATCGAGGCGTCTGCAAGTCAATATCCGAGAAACGCCGCGGCACCTAATTATCGGGCCAAGATTAACGTCGGCTTCGGTTATCGATTGTCTACGCTCCAACTGGCGGCCAGACGGATTCGAGATATCTCGAATCCGGCCCGTCTCTGTCCACGGGTCGATATCAGCCAGAGATATCGCCCCCCGCCGAGAAATTGGCGAGACGATATCGAAAACGGCTGATTTATTGGGACGAGCTCGATCTTGGACGTCGATATGGGAAACTACGTGATTTTCACAGGATCGATCACAGATTTTCTCCCTCTCGCTTATTTTACGTTAATTTGGACAAGTGATTAGTTTCATTTCAACAGGCTGGATCTGATATTAATTATATTAGATTGTTAATTGATTTCTGTAAATTATTATTCAGTTTTTCAATACAATTTTATTAACCCTCTAAATATCTCTCTCTCTTAAAATACAAACTTGCGTTCGCCCGTGTTGTAAATGTGAGAAAATTTAATGGCCGGTTGTTCACTGTTAATTAAAGGAGGATACTTTCCAAATTTCCAACGTTGGGATCCATTCCATTTAATATTAGCTGAAAATAACGCGATCGTATTATCCCACTGAACATTAACCTTGGAAAACTTTTACCAGGAAAAGATGTTTCCGCGTGACTTCGTTACACGTTTTACATCCAAACGACTACTAATGATCCTTGGAATAAAAAAGAAGTGAACAGTTCCAATCGGAAAAAGAAGAGAGAGAGAGAGAGAGGAAAGAAAAGCGGCGATTCCAGCGTTGCAAAGTGGGTCGGCTAATTACGAGAGAGGCGGAGGATCGAAGCGTGGCTTTGTCGCGTGGAGAACGGAAGCGGAGGAACGAGAAAAGGAAAAGAGCCGTTCATCCGCCATCTCCTTTCCTCCTTTCGCCTCCCTCCCTCTCGTCCGTGAAAGAAAATAGCCGTCGCTCTTTGTCGCGCGCAACTTTGTAACACCTCGTTTGACCGAACTTCTTCTTTCGGGGGAGGGGAAGGGATCGATTCGATTTACCTTCTCCGCGAATCGTGTGCAATTATGTGTTCTTTTTCCCTTCTTCTCGTCCAGAGAAATTGTTCCATTGATTCAACATCGAGGATGACGGTCCATCTTCGAGTTGGAGAGATAAGGTCATGGAGATTTTTTTTTATTCTTGGATGAGAGAGAAAAAATTCACGAGTGAAAGTAGAGTGGGAGGGGGAGAGGAAGGATATTCATGAGCGGAGGTAACACTTTCGAGCAAATATTCATATTGCTCGCATGTAATATACATGAGTTGTTCCGTTCTGCAAGGTTTATTCTGTTCCTTCGATATTTCTTGTTTTTAATCAAAATTTATCACATTTGTAATGTCGTATTTATTTAGGAAACTTATCTTGGAGATTTCACTTTTGAAAAAATTTCTTCCCAAGTTTGATCGAACATTCCTTTTTTACGTTACGTATTTTCTTCAAATCTCTTCTTCTTGTAATTTTCACTACCATCATCTTTCCCAAATATTTCTTCTTGCTAAATTTCATTCTCTCTAATAAACCCATTATCATTTAATCCTCTGAGATAAACTTGCACCCGAATCTTTCTTCATCCCTCGTCCAAACAATTGATCGAGATATATTCACGCTTCGAATTATTATAATTAGTGATCGTGTAAGAATTTTCGTCGTTACTTCGTCGACGAATTTCGATTTTTTCTCCAGCCTCGGCTGCATCTGGCGTTCCACGAGCTTTCTCCCCTCGCCTCGATTCGATCGAGCGGCGTGCATTATGCACGCCCGCAGGATATGCTAATTGCACGCTGGTTAACAGAACCTTGTGTGGATGCGTGTCGGATGACGCGTTTCCATGCCGAGCTAACCGTGATACCGTGAATCGTTCGATCCATCGTTGCGTGTACATCGGATCCTGTGTGCGTTGGGAAAGGGGTTGTTCGGGTTTCGGACGATGATGGGACGTTGGTTTGCCTTCGTTTTGTTAATTTATATCGATCCATCTTTTTCCACGTTGGATTCATTCGAGGGGGAGCGGATTATTTCTCGGTTTTAGAAAGAGAGGAAGGGAGGTTTTATTTGTTTGCATTTTTGTGGAAGCAATTCTTTTCTTTTTTATATTCTTCGATACGTGATTCGGTATTATAAATTTTGAGAATTAATTTTTTAAATGAATTTTATCGTTTTGGATGAGTTTGTAATTCTATTAGATTTATATATTTATGAATCGAGGGAAAACAAAAAATTTCTACAAAGATACGCAATTTCATTTGAAAACAAATTTGTTACTCGAGAAAACTTTTCGTATCCAGCCAGCCGAAAGGGAACAAAAAGAAGCCAAAAATCCTTCCACTTCAAATTCCCAAACTCTCCCTTCGCGTCTTATCCCGATCCAGTTCCAATTCTTTTCAACAAAAAAAAAAGAAACGAAGGGAAAGAGATTCGATAAAATTTTCTTACCGATCTCGTCGATCCTCGGGCCATGCTCGTCGTTTCATCGCCACTTGTGGACGAAATCCACTTGGAATATCCCGGTACAGTAGTGTAGGGGAAAAATGTGGTCAAAAACCGGTCACGAAAACTCGTTGGCCGCGGAAAATATGGGGAACGATATTGTTAACGAAGCGCGCACGCGGCAACAAAAACCGCCCTCCTCCCCCGCTAAAACCAACAAGATCGGTCGGTTTCAGCACCGTCGTCGTCAAGAGTGAATAAAACGCGCGATATACCGGCCGGGAAACTGTGTTATACCGTGTATAAATCAGTTACGGTACGTCGAGCCGGGGTCCGCCGGTTGGAAAACGTCCGTTGGAACCACGTCGAATGCCTCGGCTGTGTTTATCCTACCCGCGTAAATTTTTCCCCCGTTTCTAGGTAAAAATCGGTGAAAAGGAAACTCGATTTAGAGAGATCGATGGAGGTCGGGGATTAAAAACGAAAGGGGGGACTGTTTGAGAAATTTTTGTTGGGGAAAAGTTTGATTGTGTTCTTTCTTTTCTCTCTCTTTTTTTTTTACGTTTTGTATAGTTGGAAAGGGTTTTAGGGAATCGATAGAATTGTGATTTTTGAAGAAGAAAGAATGAAGGGAGAGGTTGGGAAGAAAGATAGGTTGTTTGGAAAGATATAAATAGGAAATTGGATTCTTTTTTGAGAATCCTTTGGTCGTTGGAGTTTTTCTTTTTATAGAAAGAGAGAGGATCGGAAGATTAATAAAATTGTTGATCCGTTAAGAGAATGTGCTATTTCAACCGCATCTTTTATTATTCTAATATTACTCGATAGAATCGATCGCAGAATAAAAATATCTTCCACGTATCCATCCAAAAAAATTTCATCGTTAATTGAAGATCAACAATATCTACGGAATAAAAATTCTCGGAATTAGAATTTATTCGAAATGCGAAGCGAGACGATCGATGAATATCGACGAAAAAAGGAGGGGATCGGTCGAGCGCGTGCATCGAGGAAAATCGTACAATCGCGTTAATTAGATTGCTCCATCTCAGAAATTAAAAATTTTCAAATTAGAATTTATTCGGGATGGAAAGCGAGCCGATCGATGAATATAACGAAAAGGGTCGAAGAATCGTATATCTGGAAAATCGTATAATCGCGTTAATCCTGACCTGATCGGGCTTCGGATTTGCGTTTACGTCATCATGCTCCGATTCCTGTGCAGGCAGCCAGCGTGACAACGTGATCTTAAAATTAAGATTTTCCATCGTAAAAGATGGAAAATGGATTCGTTTCATTCGTTCGAATGAATTGACCAACTTTTTCAATTTTTCTTTTTTTTTTTTGAATTCGATCAATCGACAATTTATTCACTCGTTAAAGCGTGTTAAATTTTCGAGTTTAAAAACGATAGATTTATAATAATTATTAGATTTGTCTGTCAGTTTTTTTAAAATTGAACGAATGTATTAAAACTTAATTATATGATATCGTGATAAATACGAAGTGTACGAGAGGGGAAAAAGAAAATTGAACGTAAAAATTGACAACGTTGCAATGTTGCTTTCACATTCGAAAAATTATTTCTATACCATATTTACACCGTATATTTTTCTTCGCAATTTGAAATTAAATTAACTATTAACGAAATAAAAGAAAAAAGATTCTTCTCTCTTGTTTTTCCTTTTTTTCGCCCCCCTTTTCCGTATGAAATAATTATTTACGACTGGTATAGCTTCGATAAGTGGACGTCGAAATGATGGAGAAAAGAAAAGAAAAAAAAATAATAATCGCGCGCCGACAGATTATGGCTCGTTAAAACGGAATGGACTAATTAAAAGAGATACGAGATGCGGGCGATGGAGCAAAGCACAATGTTGTAGTAATTATTTATAATGGCCTAGATATCGTTCTTTCTTTCTGGGACGCAGGAACGAGCTATTTTTTCGCTTTCCCCCTGTATTCGTTTTAAAAAACCCGTACGATTCACGCCGATCCGCCGATTTTTATATTTATCTTCGCCTTTATTCGCGTGGAGAAAGTTTGCTTCACTTCACTCAAACATTGTTTCCACGCTGATTGATCTAGTTAAGTATCCAACTAAATCGAGAGAGTACACGAGGATCGAAATTTATTTCTTCGATTTTAGAAGGTCTAGCCATTGTTTCAGATTTATTTCCGAGCACAGTCTCTTTCTTAATTCGAAAATTTTGGAATAGAAAGTTTGACGGAAGAGGAACTTGGAAGAAATTAAAAACGCGTTGCGCGTAGTCCGAGCGAATTGCCTACGTACAGGCGTCCATAAGTTACGGAAATTGGTTATAAATAATAACGCGAATAATAAACCCTTCCGTTTCTCCTTTTTTCGCTCACAAATTTTCTATATATTCTCCTTTCGCACCAGAAAATTGCTGAAATGTACTTTTTTCTCAGAAATTCTTTCAAACTTACCCGTTTTAATCCGAAACAAAAGAACAATTTGCAACTTAGAAATTACACATTTTTCGAGTCACGTCCAACTTTTTTCCTTCGCTAATTACTTTCCAATTTACCAGCTATTTAATTCCATAACATAAACACGCCCCACATAACCATCTCTCCGGCAACAATTTCTGTTAACCCTTTGCATATCGTTATTTTACGTATCGTAGATATTTCTCCATCTCGAATCGAGTATAAAGAAACTTTTTTTTTTCGTTCGAAATGGCAATAATTTCAACGGAGAGCGAAGCCGTTCCAATAAAGAAGGGAGAAAGAGCACACGTGCGGTTTCTTGATACATACAAATGGGTTAAGATCGCTTCCCCTTCCCGAAATCACGTACATCTTTCTTTCCATTATACCCAGATATCCCGAAGCAAGCGAATCTCCACGAGATCCACCCGCGCTCCATCCATCTTCCCCCGCCACACGGCTCGACTTCATCGAATCCTCCTCTTCCACCCCCGAAGAAAGCCTCCCCTCTTGGTCAAATAAATATTCCATCTCGTCCAACCCTGTTCGTCCCCTGATTCCACGACTTGTGAATACCATCGATCGACTCGAGTCGAGGGGAATCGATCGGCTTTTCTTGGCTTGACGGGAATTTCGATAGAATTTTGAATCGATCGATCGATCCGAATTGCAGGGGACGCGACGTGGATGTTGCGACGCAAAAACCAATTAACCCAGAAACTTGAAAATTTCGTTTCGAGCTCGATACGCTCTCTTACCTTCCTCTGCTCGCCGAGTTTCGAGGCGAAATCTCTTCGGGACGAGAGAAGGCGGGTTTGTTATTTTTTTGGAAAAGTAGGGAAAGGGAAAAGGGAAGGGGTGTAATAATTTTAATAAATCCAACGATAGTGACATAATTGTTTTGTATGGGATGCAGTTTGTAATCTGATGAAAATTATATTAATAGAAATTGGAATATTAAATTCCATTGTGAACTGCTAGAATTCCTGTAATCCGTGTAATTTCGATTATTAACCAGATCTTACGAATATCAACCATTATGTATATATATATATATATATGATATTGTTTTAATCGTTTTAGCATTTTAGTATTAGAAATTATATCCAATAATCCTTTTTCCTTTCGACAATCTGAAAATGTGTATTATTATACTTTCTGAAATATTTAGAAATAAATTCTAGCCAAGAAACAATCGAAATTTCGTAACTATAAATACCGATATTCTAACAATCGTTTCGACACAAACGATCGACTATTTTTTCTTCAACGCAAATGTCGCAAACGATAATAATAAAAATCAATTTACCTTTCCTCCATTTGCCTTTCCTCCTCCGGTTATTCCAAACTGGGATTTTTCAAATGATTTTCAAATGAATACGGAACAACGATTCGAAGAAAACAAAGGGGCGAACATCGATTCGCCTCGATGCTCGAAACCAGTTCACAACCAGTTTTCACGGGAGAGAAAGGGAGACAGAGAGAGAGAGAGAGGGAAGGCCAATGTCGAAACTTTCGCATTCAGAAATTCGGAAATCCGGTTAATTTCCTCTCCCCACATCCGTGATCAATTTTCGAAAAAAAAAAAAAAAAGAAAAAGAAAAGAGTAAATTCGAATCAATTAACTCAATTCATAAGTCGATCATTTTCGTCCCTCAACGATTCTCTTTTCCCTCTCTCGATCGATCCGTGGCGGGACAGAGACGCGAGATAGGAAGGAGAGCGATGGAGGGTCGCGCGACAACCGGGATTAAAAAATCTTCGAACGAGCCGAGCCGATTTATTTCCGATCCGGCGAATCGTTTCCCGCGGTTTTTCGAAAAAATCGGGGGACAAGGGGCGAGGTTATTAATAGGAATATGGTCGGTGGTGGCCGTCCATCCATCCACCCATGGTTACAGCAGGGAGGGGAGGGGAGAGGGGCGATAATGGCGCGCGACCGCTCGAAAAATACCCCCTCGAGCCGCGCACGATTCGTTCTCGAATCGTTTTCGTTAGCGACGAGGTTTTTCCTCGCGCGTTCTCCCCTCACTGTCGCGAATTACTGTGCGCAATATCGACGAGGTTTTTGTTTTTGTTTTCTCGCGCGCAAAGTGTGTAAAAATCGTTCGTTGAAATCGTAAATGATTCGTGTCGAGTATTTGGACGTCTCTCTTTTTTTTTGCGATGATTCGTATTCGTTCGTAACAACGTTTCCG
Source organism: Apis cerana (assembly GCF_029169275.1). NCBI lineage: Eukaryota > Metazoa > Arthropoda > Insecta > Hymenoptera > Apidae > Apis > Apis cerana. Next base: position 5,443,064 of record NC_083854.1, on the reverse strand, counting down.
TGCGAGTAAGTAATTTCGTTTAATCCTTTTGCTTTTAAATTTTGTTTTGTTTTTTTTTTCCCTATATCCATTAAGAGTTGCACAAACGTGTTGTTGTTCATTATCGTTTAAATATTATTGCAATATTCGATTCTCTTGATTATTTAATCCTTTTCATTCGAAAAGAACTATGAGGATTAAGTGGATAAAATTTATATTTCTATTCAACTGTAAAGAATATTTCGCAATAATTAATCCTTGGCACACAACGCGTCCAAATATTAATATTAACGAGTTACTGTATGCAGCACGTTGAGATCGAAATTTTTTTGTTTTACCATTCAGAAGCATGGTCGAGTGGTATTTTTTTTCTGTTTATATTTTCCTTTTCTCTTTCCTCTTTTTTCCCCTCTCTCTTGTGTTTTTTTTTTTTTTTTGATACAGTTTGAATTTGACGGACCGTAAAACTTTGAATTCAATCGAAATTCCCCGATAATCGAATTTGGAATTCCACAACGCTTGATTTCTGGTATAGTTTGTATCGATATCGTGTGTAGATTTCCGTCTATTTTCCCATTTGCGGGTTTTTTTCGGCTTTGGTAGTGGATGTCACGAGCAATCGTGAAATGATATAGGGTAACAAAGATAAATGCTTCTTGGGAAAAGAAAAGTTTGGAGGGAAAATTATATTTTTCTTCTCTTCTTTATTATCGTTATCATTGTTGGAACGAATTTAATGAATTATCGAAAATCTTCGTTTCGAGAAACCTTTTCCTTAAATCATCCATGAATCAAAAATTCGCATCATCGTATCGTGCTTATCAAAAATTGGAAAAACAAGTCCAAGTTAAAAAATATATATATATATAAAAGATCTTCTTCCAAAATTTTTCCAAAATTCTTAGACTCGACCTCAACCGAAAAACTCTCCAAACTTTACCCTTCTTACATCGAAATTGGTGCGAAGAACCCTCGTACTCGCCCTTAAACCATCTCCGCACAGCATCCCTCGACCATCCACCATTCAACCCCCAACGGCCAGCGTTTAATCAATGCTTCCTCTCCACTTGGGAATTTTCTCCAAATCTTGAGGGATGAACGACCCACCCACGACCAGCCTCGACAGAGCAACTCGTTCGTTGTCTCTCGAGCCCTTGTCCCGATCACAGCCTGTTCTCACGTGGATCCTGAAGAGGAAAAAAGGGATCGATAAGTGGCGAGCAAAGGAGCAACGAAACTTGGCCGATTTGGCCGCTGTTACTTACCGTAATAAGTTGTTGCGAATCGTGATGGTGGTGGTGGTGGCTGCGAGAGAAGGGCGGTGATAGTGGGAAGGGGATGGATCGATCGGCTGGAAGGGGGTGGATTCTGCCCGCTTTTAATTCTTCGCGTTCCGTTTACCTTTTAATTTCAAGTGGGTTGGAAAGAAGAATCGCCACCCCTTGCCAGATGTTTTTCTCCTCCTCCAGAGTTTTCTTATTGGGGGGGAGGGGTGTGTTCCAACAACTTTGGAGAAGAATAATTAATGGGCTCTTTTCTTGTTGGGGGAGGGATGTGTTCGGTCGAATCGATCGGGATGGATTTGGGGTGGTGAGACGGTGGTTCTTGGAGATGTGAGTCATGGAGTAATTTGGAAGCGCGAGATTTGGAATTGGATTTCGGAGAAATTATTCGTGTTTTTGGGGGAGAAGATTATCGTTAGTCAGGATTATTGTAGGAAAGATATTTTTAGCAGCATTGCTTGCGGGAATGTTATTCTGTCAAAATCTAACAACAAGCGAATTGTTGTTTGAATTAATTCTTTTTAGGAAGATCCTTTTTAGTTCAATAATTCAATAATTGGATTATTGCACTTTTTTCAAATTTACAAATTTAAAAACCACTTCACTTCGTTCGTTATTTTAAATTTTTTGATATAATCAATTACACGTACAAAATTCAATCAAGTTTCTTTCCTATCGTTGCATAATTTTTACATCACGAATATTCGCGACCAATTGCATATTATGCGAAATTTGAACGAAAATGTGCCACAAAATTGAACATCTGGCGACAAAAATGTAAAGATAATTCTCGAATAATACTTTGTCGATCAACGAACGTCACGCCGTTTAATCGTCGCTCTCTTTCCCTAGTCGAGGCACGCGCCACCCCCGCACGACACGACGAGGGTTGTTCCTCGATCGTGAGCGGCGCGGAGGAGACAAAGGGTACAATGGCACGAAAAGCGCAACGTGGAGGATCGACGATGGAAACTGCGGCAGAAGGTGGCCTGGCAAGAAACCAGCCGCAAAGCGGCTTATCATCGCGTTATCGATTTTGGCCGAGACGTTGCCAGCTGGAGCTCGACCGGCTCAACTTGTTTTTTTTTCTTTTTTTCCTTTTTTTTTTTTTTTACCGTGAAACTTATCTTTTCTCCTTTTTTTTCTTTTTTCCTCTTTCTCTTTCGCGATAAATAGATGATAGAACCCGCACGGGTGAACGAACTTTGTGCAAACTAGTTTCGATTTTTTGCGTGGTGGGGATGGTATTACGTATATTAGGGGTGGTTAAAACATATTTTCTTTCTTCTTTCTTTTCTTCTTTTTTTTTTTCTGGATATAATTTAAGGAGAGAGACGGTTTGAAATTTAAATATTTTGGAAATATTGGTTTTTCTCGCGTAGTATCTTCTAGTAAATAATTGTGGAATTGGCGTCGACAGCGAAATTTGAAACAAATTATTGTTTTTAATCGAAAATATAATTTCTTGGAACGAAAACAATTTCCATCGAGCAGATTTCCATACTAAAATTTCAATAGGCACTTTGCCTTCCCTCGAATCGAGTGGACATAGTTCGTGGGCCGAGGTAAAGTCTCATCGCACGGATTCGTTTCACGGATTGTTTCATTTCGCCACTACGATGAATCCGACAGGTCGAAGGCTGTGCAGGGCATCAAGCCATCCCTTCGAGCTGTCGATAACATTCGACTAGACGAGCCGTTCAAGGCGGGGGACAGTCGTGACAAGATGTTGGATGTATCCGATCGCTAAAATCCTATTACTGTCCGATCTAACTGGAGACAATTGCCTTCGATCCCGTCCTGCGAACGTTCGCGCCCCGAACGTGGAAAACTGGAGAACTTTCAATCGAATCTATCCGCCCATTTTACGATAACAAAGCAAACCAAGTATTAATGTATCAACCCTTGACGAATATTTTTCGCGATGATTTTGAATGGCTCGTCCATCACGAGCTTGTTTTCGCTTCTACAATTGTTTTTTCTACGTATCAAGAAATCGATATTTCTCCGTAATATCGAGGATATCGATTTGATATCGACGTGATATCGTGGAGATGAGTGTACGGGGTTCAACGAATTTCATATTTCTGTTATAAAAAACTTATTGATATTTTTTTTTATAATAACAACTGATCATCCTTCGAAAGAATTTTGAATTTTCAGAGAGAATTTAAAATTTCTTTCTACACTTTTAAGTAAGTCAACATCTGATTTGAAATTACTGAATAATACTTTCCGTTAAATCCATGAAAGAATCGAATGAAAGTTCGAGGTTTTATGGCACCATGATCCGAACAGATCTGAGAGCATATTTGTACACGGGACGTTGTTGGCTGGCCAACAATGTCCAAACTGTTTCCCATCGATGTCTCCCATCGTACCGTGACTTCGATTCGACGTGCATAAACGCGGATTGCACGCATATTTTGTACTTGGCACACTTGGTGCGTAACGCCTCGTCACGTTTTTTCTTCTTTATTTTTTTTTTCGAAATACCGTTTCCCCGATCGGATCGATGCAGTCGTAATTATGCGAGCTATCAAATTGAATTCAAAGCGAATTCATCTCTTCTTTTCTCTCCTTTTTTTCACGATTAAGTGTTCGGTTAACTCGATTCGTGATCGGTTTTAAGTTTCTCTGTTCCAAGTTCGAATTGAACCGAAGAATTGTTTGGCCAACGATTGAGATTGTTTGTATTCCGGATACGAAGGAAAATTCCCAGATACACTCTTTAATCCTTTTGCTGTCCTACGTTCAATGTGATTGCAGATGGATCAGTCGAGTGGTTAATCCGTTTGGACGACGATTTTATTTCAACAAATCGTATATTGTTGTACTTGGATTGTATATCAAAAATACTCGTATTTCTTATCGTAAAAATAATAACAATTCCACGATGATCACTCGTTAAATGCATTTCAAAGAATTTCTCTTCTTCAAAAGTTACAAGTTAACGGATATTTTTTAACATTTTCTTATCGATCGCTTTTATTCGTAAAATTGGCATTCTCTATTTGTAATCTAATACTTCTATTTTCACTTGGCCGATATTACTTTCTCCCAAAGTCTATCACATCCCCAACATCATTAACCAACCCCCAACGTTCCCAGCCTCCATTTACAATTCCCATGCACCAAATCATATTCCATACATACTCCCTCTCGCCCATTCCCTTTTCATCATCGCTTGCTTCCAACACAAATGCTCATTGTTCTCCATCGAGAACGAATCCTTTCGACGAATCGACCGCAGTCGAAAATGATCGCGATAATTAAAACAAAGGGCTACATCTCTCCACGAAATTTCGGACCAATTTTTCTTTTTTTCCGTGCACGAAGGATCCAAGTTCCAAAAAATTACAAATTTTCTATTATTCTTCTACTTCGACTTATACATACGAACTTCAATTTCCAAATATCCATATCCAAACTACGATATACCTTACTCAGAGCCGAAAAACTTATTCGAAATCTCGTCTCCACGCTTCAAAAGATGGAGGATCCCCCTCTTTCCGGATAATTACCGGCGCGCGTTTCTCGATCGCGGAAAGCGCTAGAATTTCATACGGAGCCCTCCTCCACCACCACCACGTTCCTTTCAAACGAGAGTCCGCTCGTAAATCATCGTCAACCACGCTGACAAGTTTGTACAGGCCTTATACGGGGCCGGTTGTTTATCGTCTGTGTATGCACGGCGCAAACCTCGTCCCCTTTGGGCGCGCGCATTCACTGCAAACCGAGGTACCAACCCTCTGGTCCGTCGTTACGCAGGCCTAATGGCCGACGGTGTGTCCCCGTTGTCGCTCGACGCAGCTTCAAACACGCGTATCGCGCGTGTAACCGTTAATTGGAACCTTTATGCCGGACACCGATACCCGCGATCTATCTTTATCTCCGTCACCCCTTCCTCCCCCGCGCTTATGATACACCGATTACCGCTCAGCTTCCCGTTTCCCGGTAATTGGACAAGGGAGGGGCACTCTGGTCTTCTGGGATATCGCCTTTTCTTCCACTTCTGGATCTGGCGGTCGTTTTTTTAGAAATTTTGAATCGGGGGATTTTCAGAGGATTTGAAAACGGGTATTTGGAATTGATTGTACGCGTTCATGTCGAATGATTCTTCTTTCTGACGTGTGGGTTTTGGTAATAAGGGAAATAATGCATTAGTTGTACGTAATTGGACCTCTAATTTCCGAAGGGAAAACGATGAAATTTTCAGGAAAATCTACCAACGCTCTCTCCGCCTCTAAATATTTACACACCCGATCTTATTCCATTGCTAGGATATGCTCCACTTCCATCAGGCCGACTGGCGGCGAACGAAACGGGCATGTTAGAATAATGTTTCCTTTGAAACACCTTGGCGAGATCCTCCGTGGCTAAAGACAAAGATATCCAATGTCTGGGACGAGGAGAGAGAGAGAGAGGACCGTTCCATCGGGAAACCAGCAGACCTTCCTCCTTCCAGACCGGTGGATCCGCTTCGAGCCAGCCAGACTGCCGAGCTTGAAATTCCCTTAGCCGAGAGGAGGGATATACCGTGCGATACCGCTTCTCAACGTTTTCTGAACTGGTTTGCTCCTCTCCGTTTCCCTCATCGATGCCTCTCGTTAAACGGAAGTGGCTGGAAACGAGAACGAATTTCTAAATTGCTTTTTAAATTTTTCTATGATAACTTGTATAATTTTTAAAACGAACACAGTTAAGAAATCATTCTGCTATCGAACAAATTCTATTATTGGAAACGAAGTATGGAATTTTGAAAATGCAACCAAGCATCTGAAAGTTAAATTTGTATTCGATCGTGATCGTATACGTAAAAATTGTACGCGACGATTCGATATTATTGGAAATTGATATAGGAAATGACACGTTTCAATCCTTTAGAGGATTCTCTTTGAGACTTGGCCCATAATTTCCATTTATGGTTCGTCTTGTGCAACAATGATACACTGTCACTTTGTCATCGGATTCGCAACAAAGCCGATCGAAATCCTGGCTAACCTTCGGAACACCGAAAGCACACGGTTTGCATTGTGAAGAGACAGAGGAGTACCATCAACCGTTGTTGCATAGGCGCGCAATAATCTATACGTCACACGCTAAATTGATCTCGCTGGTCCGGGTGCACTGGGCGTGTCCAGGTGAGCTTCCAAGCTAATTACATCAAGGTACAACATGCCGCAATTAACATCGCTCCTATAAGCCTGATTAATTTACAACTTACTTCTCTGATTAACGAGGTATTCCTGCTCTTTCAATATTTTTACCTCGTTTTAAGATAATTAAGACCGCACACAGTTGAAACATATTTTTAATTTTGGGAAAGTAAGAATGTTATTTAAGATGGTAGAAACTCGATCGATTTCAAAATAAATAATCTTCCGAGTATTTATAAAATATTATACATAAAATATTTTAAAATATTAAAATATCACGTAGTTAAAGTTTCCGGATGAGGAAGAATATAAATGATAAGGTTGAAACTGAATCGAGCAGCCAAAGCTGCGAATTGCAATGTTCCTCTCTTCGTGTCTCGTTATACTGGCGAGCAAGGAACGGGTTACTTCCGTGCGTGGGAGGATACACGTGCGTGCAAAGACGAGACGGAAGGGGAAACACGTGCGTGGCGAAGACACAAACGCATAGTCTCGATCCTCGGCTAAACAGAACGACCTGTTGCGTGGATTTTTAGTGCTTTCGAGCCGACCTCAGTGGCCTGCGGCCGCGACTTTTCCACCTCGAGTTTTCGCTCCTTTATCTTTTTCCTTCTCCTTTTTGAAATTTTATTCGAAATCTTTCCTTCTTCTTGCCACGTTAAAAAGCACGCCATTGTTGTTTTTTCTTTCTTTCTTTTTTTGTATCGAAAATTCAATTTTCAATGTGATTGCGCATAGATTTTATTCTAGTAAGTTCAACGTTTAGTCTGTTTAGATAAAATTTCAACAAATTTTATGTTTAGATTACCTATTCGGATAGATTATTGTAGTTGGATTGTAATAATATCATTACTCCTTTATACTTTGTTGCGAAGTATATTTTTATTGCAAGCTATATATATTCATATTTATTTATATTTAATTATAGATCTCAAAAGGTTAAGGTTATCGTAAGACTTAGGTTTATTATGTAATTGCAATCGTTTGAAGATCTCAATGCAGTGTTTATTGATGAAACGTTGCAATAAAATTTTTATTGGACTTAAATCCAGAAATCTTGAGCAATAGCAATTTTTTATTTTTATTTCACTTTGTTTACTCGGTTCGTATGGTCTTTTTTTTTTTGTAAGGATTCTATGAATGAGAAAGATAAAAGTGCACTCATGAATTTTGCACGAAGACGTATATAAGAAGTGTCTTATAGACTGCTTAAAAGAACTGTAAGGGTTATTTTTGGAGAACCATTTACCGTTTTTTATTCCGGTTACTAAAAGCCACGCGTAGGTGTCGCATCCATTTTATTGCGATTCTCTGCATTTTCTATTATTTTTGATAAAATTTTAGTATTCGGTATAAATCATGAATTTTATTTCACAAAAAAATTTTTACTTGAAAAAATCTATTAACCATTATTCTTCCAATTTCTTTTCAATTATTGATTAAAAATATATTAAATTTCTTACAAAATTTTCTTCTTTCAATAAACTTTTTAATTTTCTTTCTCGATCACGAAAATTTTGCAAAACAACTGCATTAATCCTTTTGAGAACTAAAAAAGAAAAAAAAAATAGAATTCATCAATGAAAATAAAGTGTCAAGGATAGTTCCAAGCAAGTAAAGCTCACGACAGAAAGGGATGAAGTTTAATTACCGGAAAAAAAGGAGTTTCCAACGCGTATTAACCCTTTGATCGTTGATACATTCGACGAGAGGAGAGCCACTCGGTATTCCTTGTTCTTTGGGCCAACTTTGCGAATCTGCTTTGATCGGTCGAGGGCCCACCATGCACTTCAAACTCCTCTTTCTCTTTCTTTCTCTCTCCTTTCCGGTTCTCGTTATTTCTGCATCGTTTCAACGATTTCCAACAGCGTGTGCCCTCGAGTTTGAAAAAGAACACCGACGAAGACGGAGTCGCGATCTAATTAAGACAACCCTCACGATTTCGAGATCGCTCGTTAATTCTCGCTTTCGAGATCGGCTACTTTGGAGTACTTGGTTTTCCTTTTCTTTTGATTTGTTCAATGGAGATTGTTTTAATTCGGAATGACGCAATGGATGGAGGTGAAATCAAAGGCTTGGAGTATGTAAAATTTATTATTGGGCTTCAAATTTGAGTTATCTGAAAAAGAAGAAGAGATGAGAGTTAGATTTTAATTTATTATTGGATTTAAAAAGCATATTAGAAAGGAAAGAAATGAATAATTTTTTTCTGCATTTTTTCCTGTGAAATATGTATATGATTTCTTTAGGATTGAAAGATAGAAGGATTGAAAGATATATATATATATATTAGGATGAAAATATTGGAATATGTGATATATAAAAAGAAAATTTTGATATATTTTGACAAAATAATAGTTAATTCCAATTAGAACTATAAAATATTCAATTTTAAACTTATCTTTTATAAACTTCTTTAAAATCCTATCATGCTTAATTTTGAATTGATTTGAATTGTAAAAAAGATACAAAAATACATGTATAATGTATGTAGAATATATATTTCACATAGAAATATCAATATTTGTGTTTGTTCTTTAATATATGTATAAAAATACACATATAATACAACATATAAAGAAGTAATATAATTAATGTATAATTAATGTACAGACACATAACCTATATTATATATTTATATATATATATATATAAATACCTAAAGAGAAGCCAACTTTTATATTTGCTCAAGAATGAACTCTTCAAAAAAACGCTTCACAAATATATCAACATTTTCTACATAATATGGTATATATATCACCGTCTGTTCTCTACTCTTAATTACAAAAACATACCGAAATTGAATTAGCCACAGGGAATGCTTTGCATCCAGACTGATCGTTCGCCAATTGCAGCTGTTCCCGCGCAGATGTCCATGTTCCCCATGGGTATGTGCACGCATATGTTGCAACTGCGCAGGCGCGTTTAAGTGGCTTTCCAAGATGGTGGGGGACGTCCACTTACAAAGGAATCCATCGCGTGCTCTGTCGTCCGAGGATAAACGTGCACCGTTATTGTTCCACGCTGTTTTCCTGCCTTTTTGCCTCGTCCCTTTTTCTTTTCATCCTTCTGTCCCGAGCACTCCGACGAAGACAAACTCTGAGAATGAGTGTCCACGCGTAACTCGGTACACTGTGTTCTTTTTTCGTAATAAATACCACGCGCGTGGGTGAACGTCCATGCTTCTCTTTTCACGTTACTGCGTAGTTTTTACTCATGGAGGGAGTCTTGTGACGCGACCACTTGAAACTCGTAAACAACTTGTGTGTAAGGAAATGTTTTGTGTGAGAGGTTTATGATGTGGAAGAGCGTGTTTTGATGTGGGATTTTTGATCGTGAATTTGGAATGCAAGGTGTGTAAATAGAGAAATGTTTACTTCTAATTTATCTAATTTCAACAACATTAGAACTGCCAACTTATAATATATACACGAATATATTTGATGTTTTTTATTGATTTTTAAAAGAATTTGATAATTTCTAATAATAATAAATCTAACGAACAATAACAAAAATCTAACATTGATCAATTTAACTCGATTTGGTAGTTCTAGTGTTAATTATTGTATTATAAAAAGTTTAATTTCTATTTCTTTATATAATACAGAATTATTATACATCACAAATTTATCTATCTAAGATTTTTTTTAAATTTATTTTGGGAAAATATTAAACTTATTAAAGATAAATTAAATTTCTATATTAATAATATAATATAGAAATAACCTCTTTATATTCTTGGTTTCCAAAATTATTTAAAATATAAATAAAAATAGCCAAAAATAAAATTTAATTTAAAAAAAACGTAAATATGTTTCTAAAAATCTTAGAAATCTATCCTGGAATTTCATATATGTTACTAATTAAATAGAGAGTAGACATTTGCAAACATTTACAAGTTAAACTAGTTCTAGAACTAGGAATCTTTCGCGAAAAGCTATTGGCGGAGGAAGTTATTAGGGATCATAGGGATCATAGGGATTGACCAATCTCTTTTTTCGTATCATGATTATTTCGTAAACTAGTTTCAAGCTACGTCGTTGATAGAGCTCATCGTGGAACGCTGCCCCGGCAACTATCGAACCGTCCTAGTTTTTCGGTGCGCAGTCTTCCCTCTCTTCTCTTTAACTTTCATGCTGTAAGTTCGATCGTTCAATTAAAAAAAGCCGTTGTTTCGCGCCGAATAACCTTTCTCCTGCTTCTAATCGAAGCTCGAAAGAAACTTCGCCGTAAATATAATTTCGTTTTGAATCGAGGGAGCTTTCTGACGATTGAATTAAATTAAGGAAAAAGGAAGCTTCAATTTCTTCTTTTTTTGTTCGTTGCATTGCAAGTTTGTGGTTAAGAATTGGATTAAAAGGTGGAAGATATTGATTTTTGTCTTGCATTCTTGACAGCGAAGTAAGTAATTAAAGCAAATATATTGGTTTTTGAAAAAATATCGTTATGTAATTGATTGTAAAGCTATTCGATGACCTAATAACAACGTCTATTTCTAGTATCAAGGCCTAGTTGAAGTGTACGAAGTCGTTAATTATAAAATCTATTTTTTTAATAACGAAATAATTATTATTTCTGATTTTTGAAGTTTATGATATAAATATATTTATTTGATTTTTTAATCGAATTAATGATGACACGTATAGAGCGTGATTAATAGAATAAAATAAATCGATTTTGAAAATTAATCAAAAAAAAATGTTAAATAATTAAAAATTTTAAAATATATTGAAAAATTTTTACTATTTTTTTTCAATCAGGAAAAATAGAACGAGAAAAATTCGTAAAAATTGATTTATCGTGCGAATTCCATACATTTTACATGTCGATACACACATTATTATGCGGAAACGAGATTAAGTCGTTTTAACGATTCGAACTTCTGTTCGAGCCAGGTTTCAGATAGATTTAGATGGATTTGGTAGAATCACAACCTAGCACGGCTGTAAAACATAGATAAGGTTCACGTGGTTTAGTTTTACGGCTTAGGATTACGTTGCTCGCGAATTTAGAAACCTAAATCGTGCTGTACCCGTCTAATGCTTCAGCTTGCCCTGAATTTTAGTACAAATTACAACTAAACAGCAAATTTCTATAATCTTCATACGTTTCTTGCTTTTTGATAATGTCTGTTATTAAAATTCCATTCTCAGAACTTTCTTGATGCCATCAATTATTATTATTATATAAAGCATTTATTGTTTAATATTATATTTATATTATTTCATAGATTACAAATCTAAGAATTTCATTAAAAAATTGGTGTATAATTGTACTTTTTTTTTTACATAATACATAAATAAAATTAATTCAAAAAAATTCTTAAATATTCATATCCGTAAAATTAAATCTTCTTCAAAATTTTACATTAAGCGAATCTGTTTAATCTATACTAACATTATTCAATTGAGCAGCCAAGCAAGTACCCTAGAGTCAAGCTCACCAGAATTTCCACTTATCGCTATCGTTTTTCCTCTTTCTCCTTATCGTCAGTGCGGTTCACGTGTCCACGGTATCTGGCATAAAATACATAAAGTCGAGAACATCCGGTACTGTGCCAGCACAGAAAGCTTAACACGCAATATGGAGCACGTACGCACAATAACCACTGTCCGGCACGTATATCCGATATTCCATTCGAGAGAATATGCGAGTATATGCAACTTAGTCTAGAAAAGCTGAAAAGTAATCGAACGTATTCATGATTTTCGAAGTTTAATCCGATCGTGGTCTCCACGCGTATTCAAATTTCCCGCGCGTTGATCTTAGCTCTAGTGAATTTCTGGTGACTTTATAATACAAATTTGAATATTTAATAATTTAAACAGATATAACAAAAAATAAACTTTTTAATTTAATATTATGTAAAGATTGTTAGAAAATTCAATTTTTGCAATTTTCATCGGAATTAGTCGAATATTTTGTATTGGATTAAATTTTTGGTTAAATATAATAACGAATAATTATATTCCGTGTTATGTCCTTGCACGTAATTTTTATACATAAATATTCACAATCCAATTTCCATTGAAAGGAATTAAAAAAAAAATAAAAAAAAAATTAGTAGAAAATTCCAAGACACAAAAAGCAAACTGACCATGTTTCAAAACTGGCTTAAATTATTCGCCTTTTCACCGATTAGAAAGTGAAATGGACACTCGATGTGGCAGTGAACGATTAACACGCTAACGAACGATACACCTCATAATGTATCCACTCTATTAATCACACGCGTAAAATACAGTTTCACTTTCATCTTTTCCAAAGTGTCGCTAATTTTAATTTTAATCTCGAGGGAAGAAAATCTTTCGCGCAATTATCCTGTGACACATTTAAATTCATAATGACGCATTACGAAAGGGAAAGGGACACGCGATCTTTTTTATATTCAATGCGTATATCGCGTATGCGAATCATCGACAAAAGAGAAGAAGACGCGGTTCTTGACCAGACAAAAGCGTCTAGACGAGCGACGGAATTAAAGCCGAGCCTCTGGCTCAACTCTCTTCTTCTTCTTTGCATCGGGAAAAAGATACACCGAGTTCAAACAATTCCTGGACGAAGGAAATACTCTATCCTCGCTCACTTTCTATCTCCTATTAGACCACGTGCTTTGAATCTTCTTTAATGGACAACGTGTACGATTCTCTCCCTTGTTCTCTTCTTTCTTCGAGAAATAATAAAATATCGTGTACAAATTTTCACGCAAATTTCGTAATATTCGAATTATTTGTGTGTCATTCTTTCTCTACAAAACGAGAAAAAATTTAAAAAATTTGTCGAATACCTTGGCCTTGATTATTTTCGCGTGATATTGATTTGAATTGTTTACGAATAAAAGTTTATATTTGCTTCATTGTTCTAGTTTAAATAATTGTTTCATTAAATCATTGTTTCATTTGTAGAATAAGATGGAATTAAGTTTGGTTGTAAATTTAATTGTTTATGACAAATAGTTGGTCGATTTATTTTTGTTTGAATTACTTTTTTCGAGATAAAAAATTATATAACAGAAACAATTACTCAATATCTGCACTTATCTTCTTTATTACGCATAATGTTCTTCATATTGCATATTTTTAACTAAGAATTTTACATTGCGTTAATTCACTCGAACTTCTTCTGAATTTACAAGCAAGAGAATTTGAAATTAACGCAAACACTTCTCGTTGAATCCGTTTATCTTATTACTCAATCGAAAATTCATAAATATTCAATAGCAAATCTTGATAAAAGTTTACTGAAAAATCGGTGAACCGTTATATTGCGAAACTCATAATTGCCAATATCTTTATTATCCTTATTACTTTTTTTTTCTAAAAAAAAGATTGTAAATAAAAAGAACGGAATCGTATAATAAATTTCAATATGAAAATATAATTTTCCACGGAAGTATCATAATTGCTGTGCGATTTTGAAATAACGATAAATCGTATCGTGGCATTGGTTCACTAATTAGAAAAGAAAGAAGGGAGAAAAAAAAAAAGAAAAGTTGTATGAAAGGAATCGTAGCCGATTTAATAATCGTGAATAAATTTATCGATGAAGTTCTCGCGTGCCTTCCAAGCGATTAAGGAAAGGTGTTACACTTTCGTGCGGCTTATCGCTGTTATCTCACAAATAGAAATATCAGCGGTTGAAATTAATAAATTCCAGATTCGTTCGATTGTGAAAACAACGTAACTAACGAATCGACCGAACTGTTTATCGTACAAATATAAAGATATAGTAATGTGCAGAAATCTTGGACCGCCCGGTGTTACCGCCACGATTTACCGGTAATCTAACGTTAGACGTATGTTTCTAAATTTATTATTATTTCCTAGGAATATTATTTCGTTTACGTGTATTGTATTAGTTTGGACAGAGTTCAAGAATTCTCAACTAATAACCGTTCTTCAAAATTCTATCTACTTTATTTTTATACTATTGATATTTAAAAAGTAAAGAATAAATCTCTAAAGCTCCATCCCTTTACGAAGATTTAAATTCCAATATTATCTCAATATTTAAAATATGTTAAAATTAATTCTCAAAAAAACGTGTCTCAGATTACCTTAGATTTCGATGAGTGTTTGGCTGAAATGTAGATTTCGTGGCCGTTCGCGAGTCGTTGACCCCCTCCCGACACACGTAGCACGATCGTGATTGACGTGTCGGCAGCTCGACGACGGCTGAACAGAGAAAGAGAGAAAGGGGTTCCATTAGCAAAGGTTATCGGGTCGACCTCGAATCGTATCGATTGGCTCGGTTTAAAACGTCGACAGCAACAGGCGTCCTTCTTTTTCGGCGCGTCACGCATCGCCATCCTCCTCCACCCGGGGGTGGAATCGCGACCGGCGACTATTCGAGGGTAAGAGGACGTTGACCTCGTACGGGAGGATCGTAGACACCGTCTATTTTGTCGCTTCGTTTTCCCACCTGGAAAGGATCCACAGTGTTATTTTCGAGGATCGTCCTTTCGAATTTTATTACTAAGAATTCGAAATTAGAGAATTAGGCAATCGGGGAAAGAATTATTTGGAAGGATTTTTTTAGAAGGAAATAAATTATGAATTTAATTACTTGATTACGGTGGAGAAATTTTTAATAACGAAATAATTAATATATGGAGGATTTGCAAGGGTATTTTTTGATTGAGATATATTCGAGATACGCAATATATCTTTATAACGAAGTAATTAAACGAGCTTGAAATGAAATTTTCCGACAAAGTTGTCTAAAACTGGAAAACAACAATTGTTTTTACAATTTTCGTTGAATAAACAAAACACTTGATCGATGTTCCGTTTTAATCGTATCTGAAATTTTTTTTATATTTTTCAACAACTGCCTTCCTTATACCTTCTCTGCACGCTAAAAAGCGACGATCCATCGTTTCCAATTTCCAAGAGCAACAGTTTATCGCTGTGTACACAGATATACGGATAAAAAAAAAGCATAGATCCGTGTCCCTCGATATTCGTTTTGTCGTTTATTGATTCCTCGTTAAACTCAATCGGTGCTGTTGATACAACGTACGTTTCGAACGGCGCATTCGTCGTGTACGTCGTGTATTGTCAAACATTTCCTCCGAAACACGTTCCTTGCATGTAGAGAAGATATCCAGAAGCGATAAGGGTGCTTCTTTCATATGGAAAACTTGTATTTCGACTCGATTGTCGCGAGAATTACGGAGAACGTTGAACGGTTTCAAAATAAAGGAAATAGGCACGAGAAGCGATATGCGAAATCGTTGGAAATTGTGTGAAAAAAATTTTATAAAAAAATTTTTCAAATTTAAAATTTTAACAAGTGGAAATATATTTTGGTCTCAATTTTTTCCTCTCATCTTTTCTTCAATATAAGAGAATAAACGTGCCGTTCAATCGTTGAGAATTATCTTAACGCAATTCTTCTAAAAAATTTTGAACGTGAATCGTAAATTTTAAAATCACGTATTCCGTCGAAAACTCGGAAAAATTTCTAAAACACCTCGCGCACCGTTCGAAAGGATAGATACCTGGAACGTCGCGACTACTTTAATAGCATCCACCCGAAACCCCTCATTTTCCATCGAATTAAACTTCCCTTAAATCGAAACTCCGCCGACGGAAAATTCTTGCCCGGGGAAAGCTTCTTTTCACGAGAATTCGCGCCACGATGAACTTGTTCGTCCTTTCGAGCATCACCGGAAACCGTCGAAAGAAACGGATCCTTCTGGTCGATTCTCGAACCTTCACTGCTTGTTAGTTCGAGATTGCAATGTGTTTCATAACGGTCCACGGATTGCGAAAACGGATCTCAGATGGCGTTAAAAGTCGTCTCGACGCCTTATTAGAAAGTTTCGAAGAAACGCGAATTTGATGCAACTTCGACGAAGATTCATCTCGATACTTTTGATAAAAAAATATTGGTGGTATTGTGGTAAGAGTGACGAGGAACAATGTGCGTAGTTGAGAGCACGGTTTTTAATGTAATTGGATTTGATTCAGAATATATAGAACGAGCGAATGAAGTTTTTTTGAGGTTAGGATAAGTGTAACTTTTGTGTTGGAAATACACGATGGATATCGAAATTTTGATTTAGAATCATTTTAACCAGTTTGGAAGTTTTTAAGTAGATTTTGAAAAATTTTAATTTAAAATTTTAATTACCAGTATTCAACATGTTCAATCCTATACATTATTAATTCTTTCTTAATTACAAAATCCTCAAAGAATCTACAAAGTAATTTCAATTAGATTAAATACAAATCTCACTTAAAAATTCGAAAGATTTAATCAGCTTCTGTTGAACCATCTAACAAAACAATCTTATTCTTAACAATAATTCTTCCATTGCTTTTAGTTTCTTCTTCACTTCCTTCTTATCTTTTTCTTCATTCACCACAAATCTATTTTCGAGTAAAGGCCACTTTTGACGCGTTTCTCATACAAGCTGAAATCAGACTAATTACTGTCCAACTGGAGGCCATTCTACGTTTACCATTTCTCAGATGCACTCTAGTTTACCCTTCCAGTTCGCTACTTGGAATAAAACGGGGGAACATTCCAGGTATCTGGACTTCGTGTCTCTCATGATCCACCATCTGGATATCCTACAACTGCCACAGATTAGATCCACTACGTTTTGAAACTCGACTAACGCTTCACCATCTCAAAGTTACATAACCCTAGAGGTTGTAGAGTCTGGAAATGGTACTAGGAGCGTTAGGACCATTTTCGAGGGGTGGTTGTTTGCACGATCGATCGTACGTCTGCGTCTGGATTTTCCTTCCTCCCCCATGTTTTTATTTCGAGATATTTTCTAGTTGAATGAGTTTGAACAAACTTTGATTCGGCTATATTGAATTTTCTTTCTTTCTTTTTTTCCAAAGAAAAAAACCTCGAATTTGTATACAACAAATTTTACATTTTCATTTAGTTATATTATCAAATAATTATTAAAATCGCAGAAGAATTATTTATAATTTTGTCGTGTTTTTTTGATTTTGTTGCTATTTACTGTTTTATTTGAAAAAAAGGAAGAAATCTACAAAACCTCACATAATATATCGCTTCAATATCACGAATACCCTCCTGTTGCCTCAACAAATAAATTTCAGAAATTTCCCAGCTTTCCACATTGTAACCACCAAATTCCATTTGGATCAAATTTATTTAACAACAATATTTGCATAAAAATCCAAATTCGAATTAGAATTAGATGCTTTTCATCGCAACCTCGTCCATCGAAAATAATAATGATAAAACAACTGGATCGAATAAAGAATCGTTGCGAAGTCGTCGTCGTCGCTTCTGTTCCGAACTTATAAAACCTGGTATCTGGTTCGTAAAAGCAAACGAGGCGTCGAATAAATGTATCCGCCTGTCAGTTTCGCTTTAATGATTTGTCATCGGAGGGTCATTAACGACAATCAAGTTGAAGAATTTTATTGCGGCCATCAAAGCGGACATTGAGGGACAACCGTGACGAGGAGACGGTGGCCG
The DNA here is from genome assembly GCF_029169275.1 of Apis cerana. NCBI lineage: Eukaryota > Metazoa > Arthropoda > Insecta > Hymenoptera > Apidae > Apis > Apis cerana. The sequence goes on along the minus strand of NC_083854.1, from coordinate 5,425,171 downwards.
TTCAACGATCGCAATAATTCGTCATAATTGTCGTTTCCACGACCGATTCCAGGGCGTGGAGGCACCGTGAAAAATGGAAACACGCGAGTGGCCCGTGCTGCCCGGAACCCCGTGAAATTCGCTGATCACAGGCCTGGAGACAAGCCGAGGTGATTCCAATTCCGCTGATGACCAAGGGTTTCTTACCACCTCCTGCGCTCCTCTTCTCCGCGCTGATGACTTGCTCCTTGCTCTTTCAGTCATTTCTTGTCCTCCACGTCGTTCCAGGTGTCATTTGAGTGATATCTGAATTAGACTTTTTCCTTTCCCTTTTTTCCCTTTTTTCAAGAATTTAGGAATTCGATGCGTTCGAAGAGATGTCTTTCGAAATTGTTCGAAAGAACGTTTTATGAATTATTTTTCTTGTTATTTTCTAAATCTTTTCTAATTCGAGTCATCGCCTCCGTGGTTATATCTAACCTTGGACTTTCGTCGAAAAATATAAAACCGGTATTTCTCGTTTCTAATTAAATAATCGTTGTCGTACAAAGAAATATTTTTACATTGTTCTCGATTGTTATCACGTTTACAGCCGACGCGATATCATCGATATTAATTACGGTCAAAGTGCAATTATGATTGAAATCCAGAGTTTCTCCACCGCGCTTTCTACTTAATCACCTAATTAAACCGAGCTCGATGCAACGAAAAGGTGTAGCAAAGAAACGGGGAGCCGGAATTAACATGGCGAGTTATTAGTCGTCGTGAGGAAGTTTTTCCCGATAAAACGGCATCCCGGCTTTCTCCTCCGCGCAGGGGACACCGTTTTACCGCTCTATTATCGCGTAAACCGTTTCAAGAAGCTAGCCCAGCTTCCTGGCCAGAAGTCGCCGCCCAGTTTCCGCCGAAACCGCAGTTTCTCCTCGCGCGTTAACTTCAAACTAGTTAAAGGAAAGTCGAGGCTTATTCGTGTAAATACACCCGCCAACAGCCGCGTTAAGTCGATCAATGTCACACGATCCAACCCTATCTTTCCCACGATCTTGATTTAAAATTTGCACGAAATTAATCTCCCTTTCCCTCGTCTCCTCTCTCAAACCTAAGATCTCATTTTCTTCCATATTTACGTACTTGCTCACCGATACCAAATAGTTCTTCTGTCTCCTCCCATCTCTCCCTCGATCTACTCTTTTTCTTTCTCTCTTTCTCTCTCTCTCTCTCTCGAGGCGAAGAATCCAAGAAGGGGCCCCGTTACGTTCTCCATAAACGTGGAATCCTCGTGGCGGGTCGAACGGTAATCGTTAAGGGGGCGAGCGTCTGACAAGGCTAACCCGTTCCCAGTAAATCGAGCTAACGAGCCGTAATCGATCGCCGTTTCCACGCCGTGTAACTTTCGTGTCGTGCATCGAGAGCCAATTATAAATTATCGCCCGCCACCAATGCATAATCGGCTGTATTAATTAATACGCGCGTGTCTCTCCTCTCTCTCTCTCTCTCTCTCTCTCTCTCACTCTCTCTCTTTCTCTGTCTCTCTCGATTAACTTGATCGGCTCGTCAAGATTCGGTGGTGATCCCTTCTTGATCTTTCAAGTTCGTGGATGTATTTCTGTGTAATTCTGCGAGGTGTAGGATTAGTTAGTGTCGAGTAATGATATCGATTGGATGGTATTAAAATAATGAATGATTCGAGGGGAGAGAAGAATTTGGAAATTTGCCTATTTAAAAATCGATAATCTAACAGCACATTAGGCGATTAATCATAGCGAATTTGGAAATGAATTTCATCTGATTCTTATCTAAATCTATCTAATTATTATCTCGAATTAATCTCGAAACGAACGACTCGTTCTAAAAAAAAAAAATCTTCGATCCTTTGCAGACACGTGTCCGATCAATATTTATAACGAAGAAGCGGCTGATCAGGATCGATTATCAATCTCGATCTCCTGATCGAGCAAAAGCATCGTTCAATTACTACGAAATACAAGATTTCGCTTCGATCGATCGATCGATCGGTTAATCGGTGATGATTTGATCCGGCCGCGAATAATTATTCTCGTATGGCGGAGCATCGGATCGATTTTCAGGACTTTATTACCGCCCCTCTCGTCGTTATCGCCGCCTCTAATTGCGCTCATAATTAATCAGAGCATTTTTTTCTTTTCTACGCGACCACCGTCACCACCATCACGGTAATTAAATCGAGAGAGCATCGTTGATCCTATCGTGGATAATAATGTCGCGGAAAATCCCGATGCGCTCGGCCGAATTGGAAGAATTGCAAGCTTGTTTAACAATCATCCTTTTCTTTCCAAGATAGGAGATTTTTGTCGCTTCGTGATGGCCACTCGTGTTATTATTATTAACAGACTTTTATTTTCGTGCTGAAAAATAAGCGTTATCGAATTTCTTTCGAATATTTATTTTATCATCGACACGTTATTCGTACATTCGAATCAAAAAATCGGAAGGATTCTTACGTAAATTGATTCGTATAGAACCAAGCATGTTATAAAATATAAGCAATGAATGCGATTATGGTTAAATAAAATGGATACAAAACTTCTTAAGAGAAGTGGAAGAATCGGAAATTGCCTCTGCGTATACCGGTGGATAATTGAATGTAAGGAATTGAGAGTCGAACAATCGATGTCGAGCAAAAAAGGTTGATGAACCAGTCTAATTTGTTTCAAGGTACGTGGAATGGCTTCATGGAGAAAGTAAGAATTTTCTTGCTCGCCTGGTGGGCAATATTTAGCGAGATCTTACGAGTCAGGTTTTATTCGCGAGCGGAAAGAGCGGTTTGAAAAGTGAATTCCTGAAGAATCACCGTGACACAGCTACAAGTGTCTCTTTATTTTATCCTACGAATCTTTATTCCGCAAGAATTTTAATCACAATTTTAAATGATCATTGACGGTGAAAAATTCAATTGCGATTTTTAATTCTTACCGATAATACGAAATGTAGGAAATTTATTTAATCAGAAAAATGTAAAAATATTCGTTCGTGACTTTTCTAAAAACAATTTTGGAATCCAATTTCAATTAAGAAACGATATCCATATTTTATAATATTTTATAATTGGAAGAATGAAAAAATTCGATCAAAAGTAAACTGTGCAACAATACTTTCATGATCCAGAGGTTAAAGTTTCCAAACACTTTATGATAACAAATGAAGGAAGAAAATTGGAACACGAATCAAAGAAAGAAGACCTCCAATTGGAATATTTTTCAAACGAGAATAATTCTATTCACGATTACGTGGAACTATTGAGAGAGTCTGCGGAAGAAGGATGGAAAAAGCGACCGCAGAACACCGATTCTCTAAACAGGACACCACTGATTGCAAGATAACAGATCAGCGGCGCATCCCGTAGAACCGTTTCACCAGCTTCGAGCCGGCAAGAAACACGCCTAACGCGAAACACGGATCCCCCAGCTTTCTTGTTCCCAGCATTCTAATCTTCCTATCATCATCCTCGAGGGCAACGGTGTATCACGATTTTTCTCTCGAAAACCACTCTTATCTCTCTCACGCATCTCGAGAAAAAAAATACTACTCCCTGTTTCTGTTCTGCCCTCTTTCCCCGTGCTTTTCTGACCGCACACCTTTTCTTTCAACGAAATTTATCCTGACGATAATTCAATCTCGAATCGTAGTGTAAGTAAAGAACAAAAAGCAGAGAGGAAGAAAGAGATCCTCCTCAAATCGAGCTAACGACAGCTGAGTAAAGTGACAAAGGGTTGGAGGAGCGAAAAAAAAAAATTAAAAAAGGAAAGAAGAAAGTGTTATTTACCTCAGGTTAAATTTAAAAGGAATACCTCTTGATCCCTGTATTCCTGTTTGTCTAATTCGAGTTCGATTCGAGAGGGGTGGCTGGCGAATCGGGATTGGCCAGACGCACGGGTCGAAACCCCTGCGACGGGCCCCCCCACCATTTCGCGGCAATGCGGAAGCCCCAAGGTCACTGGTGCACCTCAAGGTCATCACCAGCTTTTCGCTCGTGCGCCAATTCATCTCGATATACTTGCCAATTCCCCCGCTACGACGAACTTGTGTAAATGTAATACGATTACCTCCTCCTTAACCCTTTTCTTCTTCAAATCAATGCTACACACACATCCTCGTTGATATTTTTCCTTCCCATTTCCTCCTCCATTGCAATCGGATACCTTTCGAAGACTCTCTTCTTTCTTCTCCAAGAAAATGGAATTTATGACAATTTGTTTGGTACAGCTATTGTTTGATACAATAGGAAATGAATTTTAGATTTTAGATTCTTCTCTTTTTGAAGCGAACTCGTTTTACCTGAAACGAGACAATGATCGGTCAGTAAGAAGTTCGTAAGAGTGGGGAAGTGTGTACCTTCTTTAAAAGAGAAATTGTATTTAGAAATGTTTAATTAGTTAAAAAAGAAGAATGTTACTATCTTTCGATAAAATTCTTAATTGATATTCGAGCAATTTATTTCTTTTTCTTTTTTTTTTTATTTTTATTTTCGAATTTTGGCGTCGGTTGATCAATTATTTAATCTAGTGCGTCGATGTTGCGTTTTATTTTAACATTATGGAGGTTGTTTTGCAACGCCTGGTCAGGGACCCGGTCGCGTGTAGACAGTGACTGGCATGCGTGCGAGAGATCGATAACTTTTTCCCCACCTTCCGCCATTCTTGCTCGCAACACGCGCCACTCTTTCCAGGTTTCAACAATTACAGCCTTTTACAAGCGTATTCGCGTTAATTAACAGGAAATAAATAATTACAGATGTATCAGAGATAACGAAACTGAGTAATAAAAAAAGGAGAAGAAAAAAAAAAAAAGAAGATTCGCCGTTAATAAATATTCCTCTCTCTCGTATTGTTATTAAATACTAATGAGTCAGATTTTTTAACGAGTCGAAACACTTTCCGAAATTATATTCGAGCTTACCTCTTCGCGAAATTGAAATAAGTAATATTTCTTTTATAAATTTTACTTTACAACCAATTTCATTTTCTATCTTTAGACGCAATTTTACTTGTATTACAATTGAGGATTCAATTTCAATTCGACTAATTAAATTATTGCATTATTCTTTTTTTGAAATGTCGTTATCAGGAGGGAATAAAAGAAATTGTACAATTAACCCTCGTATTCTCTCTATCTCGACCTTGTTTGCGCAACCTTTCGTATATTTCGAAAAAAAAAAAAAAACGAGGAAATTAACTCGATTCCACGTTTTCCCTTTCTATTTTCGACAAATCGACGTAATGAACTTTAAAACGCGATCCAACTAAATTATTTCCATCGTCTTATCCACGATCCTTGCGAAATAATTTAGCAAAGAAAGAAAATGGAATATAATGGACCGGGTCTCGGTTCAACAAAATTCTAATTATACGCTAATTTCCATCCCGTTCTCCACAACCGTTCGAAACCTTGGCAGCGAATTGTAGCGTGGCGGCGGGGTGTAGCCCGCCCTCGGTTCGCAGCGTTAACAATTCATCGGCCCGTTCGAAATTTACGCGTGTCTAGACGAGAGAGATACACACAATGCTCGTCCACGTGGCAGAGACGATAATGTTTTCCCTCCCGTTCCTCCGCGATAACACACACGCACGCACACTACGCGCGCGCGCAGGTCGAGGGACTCGTTTTATTGGGAGACGAAGAGGAGCAAAAAATCCACCTCGTGCTATCCAACTTTTCGTCTTCTTCGAAAACGCGTAGAACTTCGAACGCAGGTAGAAACTTGCTCGTTCGAACGAATAGAATTTTTCGAGCCCGGGTCGATGGTCCGTCGACTCGTGTAATTTTTATCTTTTTTTAAAGACTCGTTTAAGAAGAATGAAGATGCATTCTGAATCTTTTAGGCAAAAATATCGTTATTAATCGCGTTAAGTTTTCATTTTTGTTTCATTATTTGATCGAAAGTTCGTGCAAATTTGAAGATATATATATATATATTATATATATATAAGAGTATATATTGCGATATTTTAAGAGGGAAACGGATTTTTATTTTTAGTTCGGTTATTATTGAAATAAAATTTTCACACGTGCGCGATATTTCCATTTTGGAACGAATTCGATTTCATGGTTTATATATATATATAAACGCTTAAGGGATTAATTAAGGATTCATCTTTTTTCTTTAGATTACTTTGAGAGTTGTGACTTTTTCTTCCTTTCTTTGCGTTATAAAATGAGAATTTATATTTAAACAACAAGACACGAGAAGTGATTTGAATCTTTTCTAATTTTTCAAATTTCTCAACGGCTAAGTTAAAAAAATCCTCTCTACTACAAATTCCAAATTCCCTCGATCACATTTAGAGTCCATCATTACCAAAATTCGTTCACGAATCGTGATCCTCGCGAAATTTCATTTTCGAATTCGACGATTAATTAAAACGAAACCGTGCAACAATGCCGATCTCATTTATTCACGAGATTGCGTACACGGCGACAAAATCGTAGGTAAAGTCGTAAATCGCGAATTAATAATCGTCGATCGATTTTGATTTTAAACAAACGATTAAGTCGCGATTAACGCTCGTTCCCTCCCACCCTTATTTTCATTAGCGGCGGTCGCCCCCACCCCCTCCCACTGTTCAGTTGTTGATTCTTCTTTGTCCGGGATCGAAGTTCTGGAAAACCTTTACCGGCGGCCCAATGTTTAATTGGACGGTAATTAAATGGAAAGTGGGCGCGATAACGTTTACGAATCGTACTATCTCTATTTCTATTTCGTCGAGGGGTAATTTCTGCCTTTGTTATTTTGTTACTCGCGTGTAATTGCGGCCGGAATTTTATATATATATATATTTCGGTTTTAGAGTTAATTGAATCGAACTGGGCGTGGTTTAATTGCTTTATTTTATTGTTCAACCCGGTTTTTGCGCAAGTGGCTCGATTATTTGTCGGGGAATAGGTTTTTAGTTAAATGGATTGGGGATCGAAAAGATGGAAATTTTATTGGAATGTAATATCTGTAATTTGTTGTTACAATTTCTCGCTTGGTGTCAATTCATAAGGGAAGAAAGGGGAAAGAATTAGATCCTGAAACGTGCAAATTATTTCTATCCAAAAACTTATCGAGTTAAATCAACAGAATTTGATCCCGTCTCGTCTATCATTAACATTTTTTCTAATCGTTCACGTGTCGTCTTTTCCTCCCTGATTAGGGAGCAGGGTCGTTATTGCTCGAGGCGATGCATCGAACGGTGAACTGCACTAAAGGGGGTTTTAATAACGTTCGTCGGCCAATACCCGGGCGCCGACTAACGTCGTAAGCGGGAAATCGTTTCATCCCTGTGTTTTGCGTTATCGCAGCGGATATCGCACGATCGATTTTCGTTTACAGAGTTTAGAGTCATTCTATCGCGGAATATATCTACTCGTAATTAATCCGTAATTAAATCGGACAAAGCCTTACCCCTCTCTCGGTTCACCTACCACCCTCGTTTCATCTCACTCACCTTCGTTCCTTTCCTCTTTTTTTTTTTTTTTTTTCTATTCTCGTTTCGAATTCATCGTGATTCTGACATCATCGTCATCGTCGTCGTCGTCGTCGTCGTGGCGTAACATTTAATTAAACGCTGATTAAACCGAACTGCCCTGCTAATGGAACCAACTCCCTCCCCTCTATTTTGTTATCGATTCTCCTCTCACTGTCCAATTAATACCATTGCTACTATTGTTTAACTAAATATCGGGTAAATCGAAACGAATAGCGATTATTACGAATCACGCTACTTTTCTCGCATCGATACTAATGTCGCGCGCTAATGCAATTTCTGATAATAACAAAATTGCGAGACTCGATGTGTCGAACTTTTAGTCGAAAATTAACCTTGTTAAGTATTTTCGATCGTTTTTTAACTATTATGGACTTTTTAGCGGGGGATTATTGAAAAAGTAATTTCTTTACTTTATTATCCGTTCGTGTTCAATTAATATTTCGATTTCTCGATAAAAAAGAAAAATGAAAAGAGTTAATAACGCGATAAACGTTGAAGAAGGAAATGATTATCCGAAAAACAATTCTTCTACGGAAACGTACGAAAAATCTCGCACGAAGGAGAAAGAAAAATATATCAAACTTTTGAAAATTTGAAAATCGTTAACGAAAGTTTAGAAAAAACAAAGCGTAACGAGCAAAAGCACGGCCGCGTTGAAACGTTATGCGAGCGAAGTTTCATCCATATTTTATCCGCGATACCGTCCTTTTTTGCAACGTTGAAAATAATACTAATTTTCATTTCACGGCGAAAACTCGTTTTCCAGCTTCTTTCATCGTCATCATCGTCGTTGTCGTCATCGTCGTCGTCGCGTTTTTTTTTTCTTCAGGTTGCGTTCGTTTCATTCCGGTTGTGTAGGTGAAAGGTGCCGAAAGGAGCGCGATTTTGCCGCGTCGAAAGTCTTGACGAGCTATTAAATAGTTCAGCGACCTGCTGTACCGACCGATCCGAAACACGAAATGGCGCCCGATAATTTTCTTCGAGGCTCAAATGATTTAGCCTTAAGCTGCTGAGTCGGACTCGTAAAAACGGAGAGCCGACGGATATCGCGGGTTTCTTGCCTTAAATATGGCGCTAAACAGTATTTCCGACACGTTTACGATTATTCTCGATCGTAATGTAGCAGATTTAATCTATTTTCTGAAGTTTAACGATCCCAAGTTTCATTTTGGTCTTCTATATCGGCCGAGGTGATAATTGAACATTGTGTATTAATAAACTTAGACGATCCTCGTACATATATCTTCTCTTGGAATTCGTAAGTTTCGAGATAAATATATCTTCGGCTCTCAGTTTCGACCATTGTTTCATCAGATATCAATTTATCGATAAAAAGATACGATGCGAAATATTTTTGAACCAACCACCAAGCAATAGAACCTTTCAAAAGAAAATTCCACCGATTAAATCTAAATCGAAGAAACAAATTCTTCTTCCTCCCCAACTTCGAAGGAATCAATACCCAACTGTGACTGTTTCCAAAAGATTTCCAAAAAAAGAACCCCTTTCTTTTCAACTTTCCACTCCAATTAAGACTAAAATAAATAACCCTCCCCCTTCTCTCTCCAACAACACCACCTCGTCGACCACCCCAACCGAACCGAATCAAAACTCCTCCCGGAATCCAAGACGAGAGGATTCTTCTTCGAGGATTCGAACGCGATTTAATTTCACATTTCGCAGCGCGAGGCTGGGGAATCGTTGCAACGGGACTCTCCCGATAGGATTCTACTTTGAATGGAGCGAGCGGTAAACAAGCGGCGCAAAAAGCGCGCGTTTGCGTCCGCCGCAGAAAATGGGCATTGTTCGCGGTTAAACGGCCGGCTAAACGATCCGCTATAAATAAACCGAGGGGGAGGAGGAGGAGGGCAGATTCAGTTTTCAAATTCGTATTTGTTACGTGTGGAGGGCTGTAAGCAGCTAGTTTGTTGGTCGATTCGGTCGGTTATTTTTAAAATGCTCCACTCGTTTTGAATTTATAAATAAGTGTACATTCGCGCGCGCCCGACGGGGATGAAAGGATCGGATTGTTGTTGGACGGAAATAGAATAGCGTTTTTTCGCTCGAAGGTCCTTTTCTCTATCGGAATTTCCAATGACGGGGGGAGGAGGGGCTTGTTCTATTCGGGGATCAATGACGTTCACTGTGTGTGAATGGACTCGCGCGGCAATCCGTGTGTTCACCGCCGAGGGATAATGGATGTCTCGAGTGTAATTGTTTGGGGGAATAATCGGGGGGAGGGGGATATTTCGAGATATTTCGTAAGGAGGCTTCGATCCAACGATTATTTTTAGTATTTTCTTGCTACGAAGCCTTTTCAAATTTGCTTTTTGCAAATTTTTACGTAATTCAATTAATCCCATTAATAGACCCCTTTATGCGTTTTTCCTATTACACAACGATGGATGTATCTCTCCAACTTTAGAAATTATTATTAATAGATCTCTATTTTTGCGAAGAGTGACATCCTTAATTGCGCGTCGATCCGTGATTCTTGATACTTGTCGTAAATAACGAGTTAATTACGATCATTAATGATCAACAATGCGTAATTTTGAGGGGGGAAGGAGAAAAGAAAATCGGAATGGATGGAAAATTTTGCGACGTCGAATTAGTCGAGGCGAGGGTCGTTCTACTCGAAATCAGTGGCCTCACTTCCGTTATGCTTGGCAGACAGACCGAGTGCGATGACCCTTTTCGAAGGTCATCGCACCTTTCCTCGTTCGTGACTCGCTTCTGTGAATCGAACTTAATCTCCTCCTCTCCTTCGACTCCTCTCCGATAAGATAATCAACGGCCCTCCCAAATTCGATCGAGAAGTTCGGCTGCCGGTTTCCGAATCCATCCTCTCCCCGTCACCTTCTTCCTCCTTCGATTCTAAAAAAAAAAAAAAAGAAAAGGAAAAGGAGAAGATTGGCAACAAACTTCGAAACTTTTCAATCCAAAAATTTAAAAATTAATCGAGCTTCGAAGAATCCTTGGATTAAACTTTCCACAATCACTAACCGCAAAAATCTAATCTTACTTTGATATCTTTCGTGTGAAAAACGTGTGTAATTATATTCAAATAATCATTTTTCTCGAGGAGTGTAAAGATAAGGAAAAGTCGAGGCTTCTCGAAGCAACAAGTAAAGACAACACCCTCCCCCTCCTATCTCCTCTTCCTCCTCCATCCTCCCTTTTCTTTCCATCCGGTTAATTCGATCGGACGGTAATTAGGATCGGGGCCGGCGGTAATTTAATCGAGGTGAATTCGCTTTGAATCAATGGTGTTGTCGGCCCGGTGCGTGTGAATCGCTCGAACAGGTTTCCTCTTCTCCTCGCATCCGGCCCACGAGGTGTACCCCCTCCGCAACGTGTAACCCCAACATTGTTATCAGGCAATGGTGGCGCGCGTAAATTCCAACATGCGACGAGAATAAAGAAAAAAAGAGAAGGAGGAGAGGAGGGGGAGGGAAATCAGACAAGGGAGGGAGGAAGGAGAGAGGAGGAAACGGTTCGGAGGAAATAAAGCGAATAAAGGACGCGCAATTTAACAGGGCAGTCGCAATTTTCTGCCAAAGTTACGACCTCTTCCACGTTTTTCCTCCTCTCGCTTCCGATAAACCTTTCTGTCGAGCCTTGCTCGCTCGCTCGCTCGCTTCAAGCCGAGAGGGAATCTCGAGTTTTCGGACCTCTGGTGGAAAATATGCTCCTCGAGGGCGCGTAATGTCCAGATAGGGTTGATAATTTACCGTTGCCACGTGTCTCCTCTGTATACGAAAATAAATATTCTCGTCGTTGTGGTTCAGCTTTGAAAAATCTCCAGTACCTACGAAAACTAAAACACACTTGGCGTCCACTCGAAGCCAATCTCTTCTTCAAAGGAAGAAAAGAAAAATATTTATTTCATTTATTCGTCAAATTCCATCATTTTCAAAGAAAATTCGTAACTTTCCTTGACCTCTCGCTCACAGAGAATTCGAAATTCTTCCGATTTCAACAGAGGGAGGAAGAATCAACCGTGGGAAAAAAAAAATCGGTTTATCGCGACGCGCAAGGGTTTTGGCTCGGACAGGGCGGACGAGATTGACCGTCGAATGAAAACGAGGGATTGGAATCGTCGGTTTGCGGTGGCCGGCCGGCTGACAATGAAATCGAGCCACCGTAAACGAACTAATTGCAGGCACAATAATTATTCCACGGTCCCGGGCCCCGCTGCGACCTCGTCGTCTGCTCGCGGATTACGAATCGATCGTGGCCTCTGTTATTAACCCTTCCCACCCCCTCCTGCATTCGTGTCCGCGGATCGACGGACAACGTCGAAATTTATCGTCGCGTGCACGCTCTCCTCTATCCTGGCACATCTGCGATTCTTTTGGGATTTCGCTTCCGCCGCTCGACGGATCGACGATTGTGACGGATTTTTTTTTCCAACCCGGCTCTCCTGCGTTTTTTTCTTTTTTTTTTGAGGTTTTAATGAGGTTAATGAGATTAATGGGAAGATTAGTATCGTAGTTTTCTTTATTATCACTCATTTTTCGTAATCGGAGTTTTGAATTTCCAATTTTGACGATACGAGTTTCTTAGGAATTGTTGGTTAAATTGGAAGAGTGGAAATATCGAAGATATGCAATTGTTTTATTTTAAGAGAATAATTTCTTGTTAACAGAGGTTGCGAGGACGAAGCTGAAAGTTTATTTCTTTCGGGTTTTTATTCGTTAAAGCGACGAATAGCGGAATGGAATATTTTTGGAAATATTTTATCGTGTCGTGACGTAAAATACGGAATTACGAGAAATTCGGTTTTGAATGCCATCGATAGTATATCACGAGTGATTATTTTTCGCCTCGATTTAATACGATTTAATCGATGTTTGATTTAGATTGACGGTGGCGCTCGACTATATTCCGCACATTAACCGTGTCTATTCAAAGCAAATAGAAGATAAAATTAAATACTGAATCGAGAACAGAGATTAGAATTTATCCTCGATAACGAACTTCTGTCTTCCATTCTGAACGATCGATTCTTTTTTCGATAGATCCCTTGGCAATGGATCCAAGTTCATTGGAGGAACGGTTTAAAGAGACTTTTTCGAAAGAGACTTAACGATTTAAATAGCGCTTGACTCCGCTCTCGAGGAAACATGTTTATGCGCGAAATCGCGTATACATATGCATCTATGTAAATCAAGCCCGAGATTTTCGAAAGCAAAGTTTTCGAACATCGAAAATCTTTTGAATCCGCTTCTAGCAACAAATTAAAATTGAAAGTATACGCACGTTGAACAAGGTAAACAGCTTACGTACGGGCGAAGGAAAAGTGTGTTATCTCAACGCACTTTCTTTAAAAACATCATAAATTTGAAATTTATAGTCGTTGAACTAGGAATTACGAAAGAAGAATCGGTGAATATAATTTTAACTCCCGATTATTTTTAACTTTCATAAATAAATTGAGTCAAGATTTCATTTCTTTCCTTTCTTTCTTTCTTTTTTTCTTTTTTGACGAATCTTTTCTGCGATTCATATTCAATGCGCGTTTTAATATCGATATCGAATTTCTCCGAAGCGAATTAAAAAAGAAAAGTAAAAGTATCGTCGAATCAGCGAACGATCTTATAAAGTAAAGACGCGCCAACACGTTTTTTTCAAAGCGCGTGGAAAGAAAAGTCGAAGGAATGTATTCGAAAAGGATCTCTCTCTTTCTCTCTCCTTGATCTTATTGATAACGCACTTTCCTTTGTAATTTACAGGGCCGTGACAGATCCGAGGGATGGTAGGAGGGTGGCCTTGAAAAAACTGCCGAATGTCTTTCAGAGCCTCGTGAGCAGCAAACGAGTCTTCAGGGAGTTGAAGATGCTCTGTTTCTTCAAACACGAAAACGTAAGTTTCACATCTGTCGGAAAATAACGACGCTCCGTTGTAATTGTGAACGTAATTTCTCACTTAATTCTCTCGCAAATTCTCGAGCACGATATATCGTGAATATTGACACCGTTGAAAAAGGCGCTTAATCGTATTAAATTATCTATTTCTTTATCTTTTTCTTCTTCGTATATTTTCTTCGACGTTTTTTATTCCCATTCCCTTCGAGAAAGAACGCGTAAAACTTTTTGTTCTACAAATTTTATGCATTGGACGTACGCATAGACTCAAACGCGTAAACTTGAACGGGTTACTTTTTTAAATTATATCTACGAGATACTTTTGTTATTCCTCCTTTCGAGGAAATTGGTGCTCGAAATTTTCTCCATGCAAATTTTATGCAAATATCGTTTCAACTTTAGAAATAAAGGAAAATTAAAATTCTTCTCTGCTCCCTTAACTCTTCTAATTATCCAACTTCTAATTATTACAATGATATATAATACTCTTCTTCTCTCGCGATGTATTAATAACGATCCACAACAGTACACAACTTTTAATCGACGTATGATATTTCACATTCCAATTGTGCTCGATTTCCAGACGTAACTTCTTGTTCAACTTCTTATTTATTAAAAAAATATTCGACGAATTCGAACTCGCCTAAAATCGATCTCGCTCCCTTTCCCCCTCTCTTTCTCTCTCTCTAAGTTTGCCGATTTTCCATAACTCACTTATCTACCTCGTGGTTATCTGCGGAAAATACGGCGGGCACTTTGTTTTACGAGCCAGATAAACGCATTATCGTGCGGCCACTGGAGGAACGTGCCGATGTCTCGTTCGTGTTTTCCAATTCCATTAATTTTAAGCGTTAAGAGAAAAATGTTGATACGAAATGTTGGAAAAAGAACCGGCGTTGTTTAAAATTCCATACTTTCGAGCTTTTGTTATTATACGGGAATTTTCAAGTAAGGAGATCCGTCCTCGTCGGTTATTAATTATTTTCTTTCGATTTTGTATCGATACGATTATTTATACTTGGATCAAATCTAATGATAAAAATGGATTCGTTATGGCGATGATACACGCGTGAGTGAATAAGACGCGTGACTTTTAAATTACACGTTCCATTATGATCAGAGTTTTTTGCAAATTCCTCTTTCGAATTCGCCCATAATTTCCATTTTTTCTTTTTCTTTTTCAGGTTCTTTCGGCCCTGGACATCCTTCAACCACCTCATCTGGACTTCTTCCAAGAAATGTATCCTTTTCTATATGTATATATATATATATACTTGACGAGAACACAAAGTTAAAAACAGGTTTGTCTTTTCGGAGAAGTCCGAAAACGCTGATTCTTTTACTCGTTGACTCGTGTTTCCGGGACTTTGTACTTGGCCTCCTCTATGGGAATAAATTCCAACCTCGCAAGACCCTCTTGCAAGAGGTATAAAGAATTTTACGCGGAAATATCGCGATTTTAACAGCGTTGTTCCAAGAAGATAAAAAAATCCACGTTTCCAACTCGCCACTTTTTATTCCCCCTTTTTCTCATCTCGAAACGTGTGTTTTCCCTTTGCTCGAAAACGTAAACATAAACGTTTGATCGCGACGATCATATATCAAATTTTAAATTTTCCTCTTTAAGAACAAATTTTTCTAAAACAATTCACAATTCTCGACAACGATATTTCGAATCCAAAATTGCAAAATTCTAAATCTTCGACGTCCAACCACTGAATATACACATATATATATATATATTTGACGTTTCTCTCGAACATCTGTTCTCTTCTCCATGCATCCTCTCTCCCTTTGTCCGCCATCGAGCACGAACGAACAGGAAAAAAGGAGGAAAAAATACGAGAGAAGGATACAAAGAATCGGTGGATGGCGATCACGCGAAGTCGACGATCCATCCGACTTGTCCACGAGGAGGATCTTCGACCACTTAACCCGTTCCTCGTCCATTTTTCAAGCATCGGCGGAAGCTGAGCGCACGCAACGCTCGTTCGAAGCGACGCGGAAACTTTTAATCGGGCCCGCACCACCACCGTGGCAGCCACCAATTAAAGCGTAGGAGGAGGAGGAGGAATGGGTATCGTGATCGAGAGATCCTCGATCGTTTTCAACCCGACGTTTTCCGCTTTCTTATACACACGTATATATTATTCAGACGGAAGTCTGTCTCTATTGTCCCAGTGGCGTATATTCCCGGGGGAAGAGAGAGGGAGAGGGCGACATTAATTGCGAGGAGAGAAAAGGAATTGGAATTGGAGGAGTATCGTGGGGACGATGGTGGAGATATAGAGATAGATTCGACGAGTAGTTTTAGATTGGATATTGATCAAGCCAGGATAATTAAGTGAGAAGTGGAGGATCAATTTGGAAGTTATCAGTATCCCCAGATTTTGATCAAACTTGGCGTTATTTTGTCAAACAATTATCGTCATTACCCCTCGAAATCTTGCCCTCGAAAGCAAGCAGAAATTATAATATCCAAACTAATGCGTAAGCAAACAGTAAGCGACAAGTGGCGAGCAAACAACCCTTACCTATATAAACCCACGGTGTTCACGGATTAGCCTCTAAATCTCGATGACAATTAGGCTTTGAAAAAACGCATCGAACAAGTTTTGAAGGGATCTATCACCGTTCGCTTACGTAAGATTAAAATTTACTGCGAAAAGGAATTGCTCTGATTCTCGAGCCGATGGCCGCCGCAGGACTCGCAGCAAGGTCTCGATTCCTTTCAGAAAACGAAATTAAGCCGAAACTTACGATGGGGGGGACACGTGTAGACCGCGTAGGTAAACCAATAAATCTCGAGGCTCCGGTTCTCTCGCGTTACGAACGGCGCAAGATCAATAACGTCGTGGCGGCGTGCTCCGTCACGTTTCCACGGCGAGCGGGAAGAAGAAGCTTAATTTCGAGGCGAAATCCTCGACTCCGCCCACCTTTCTTTTTTTGCAACCTCGAATGGAACGAAATATCGCCACTGTAAAAAGAAATAAAGGAATATTAGGTTTTAGAGAAATTTTTAATTCGCGAAGAATTCGAGGATTCGTTTCAGAATACTGGAAAGTTAGGAGGGTTGAAGGAAATATTCGCATTTTGGCATAAAGTTACACGTTGATCATTTAAAGAGAGAATGGATATCTTTATTATTCTCTCGAATCCTACTTCGCTCACGAATTCGTTCAAACGAATATTCGAAATATCAGAATTCCCTTAAATCCAACGATTCGGTTCCATCTTATCGGTTCAACTCGCACGATTCCTCCAGTTTTCCAATTATTATCCAATCGAATTCGCGACCTCGAAGAAATCTGGCTCTCGAACAAGGAGGAGATCGCTCGAAAATGGTTAGCAATAGTCCCCTTCGAATCTCCGTCACGTCCTCTTCGAAATCCCTTCCGGTGGAGGAGAGACTTCCTCCCGGCCACCAACCATCTTACGTAAGCGGCCGGTCGGTTACGTGCAGATTGCTCTCTCGCTGGTTACGTGGAGCACCGTTTTGTTCTCGGCTGTGCGCGCGTCACTTTTCGTTACGAGCGTGTTACGAAACCGCGGAGGTCACGAACGTGTCGCCTCGAACGTCTCCAAACGAGATGCTTCGAGAAATTCCGCCTGGGATCGATATAGAAACGGAATATCCTCCGAGAATATTTTCTTCCTTTCTTTCTCCAGAGAAATTGGCTCGAGCAAGATATTTGCTTCCCTCTCTTCTCGAATTTCGCCCCATTAAGGGCGAAGGAAAGGTCTTATTTTTTATATATATATATTTTGCAAAATGCAAATATAATTTGAGAGCGCTAGAGTCTTTCTGCGGAGGGGAGGAGTAACTTTCACTCTCAACTCGCAATATCCATTAACGAAAAATAATTCTCGAAAGCAACTTTCGATAGTTTTTACTTTCTTTCGCGCGTAAGAGGAATGTATTCTCGATATTTCGTTTTTCTCCACGAGAGAAAGAGACGACGATGAGTAAATAGAATCTCGTCTAATATAATCTAAAAAGAAAAGTTATTCGCTTCGCATCGATCACGTAACGGTGCAAACCGTATCGAGCCAATCCAAACGCAGATTCAACTTTTCAACAAAATTCGCCGATCGATCGGATGGAATAGGAGTCGATGGAGGAGGCGCCACCGAGAACGGCCGAATGATCGATCGATCGATCGATCAGTGGAGCAGCGATAATCGATGCCTCTTTAAGCGGACGAGAGATCGCTTAACGAACGAGTTACGAAAGTTAATCTGGACGAAGCCAGTCGCGATAAATCAGTTCTTTCTCTTCCTCTCCTTCTTCACACCACCCCTCTCTCTTTATTACTTTTTCTTTTTTCTTTTTCCTTTTTCCCCCCCTCTTTTTTACAAACACCGCTGCCTCTCGTTATTACCCATCCCAAAGGACGACTTCTTAATCTCCCCTCGTCAACTCGCTTCCTCCTCCTTCGGTTCATTCTCCCAAGTTTTAATCCAGAGAGACCTCACGTTGCAGAAAAATCATCGTCGCGACCCGATCGACGATTTCCTTTTCTCTCTTATTTCTCCCTTCTTCGATCTCCACTTTGAAAAAAATCGAAGCCAATCTCTCTCTCTCCCCCATATTCAACTATTTCTATTTAATTCCTCCCTCCAGAAATTGTTCTCGAGCCAATTACCTATAACCTCCTCCCTTCGTTCCTTTCGTTCCATCTCTGTTCCCCCACAAGGCACGCATTATCGAGAAGCTCATCGTCTTCTCGAGGATTATGCCGCTTACACGATCCAACGATGCATGCACGAGCCACGATTTACCAACAACTCGACGGATCCATCCAAATTCTGGGAGGGGGCACCCGTTTCACGCCCAACCCAAACCTGATCGATTCGCGCGCGGATCACGCTTTTTTCTCGCCGAGAATTCTTCCTTCCTCTATCTTTCTCTCGTGCACGCGTCCTCCCTTTGTTGTCGTTCCTTGCATAAGGCATACTTTTTTGCAAATTAAAAAATTTCGGATCGTTCGAATCCATATACTCGCAGATCTGATTAATTTAATTTAAAAGGAAGATTCGTCCGAGTTAAAATTCCTTTTTTTATTAATTCCATCGAAACGGCGTGGATCGATTCTAATTCCATCTGCATGGAAAATTCAGGGGGCGTGCTCCCTTCCCTCCGATCGGGGGAGGGCGAAGGAAACTTGGCGCAACGAGCCCAACTTCGGTGAAAGCGACTGTCTAATTTCTAATTAAAGAGCCCGACTAACCACACGTAGACGATACGGTAACGAGATTACCGGTTAATACAGTGGCTCCGTGCTATCGAATCCCTCGATCGAAACGGAGGGAGAAACGGCGTGAATTGACCGTGGTTAGAGTTTGCTTCGATAGTTGGAAAAGATCGTTCGAAGATGGAATTATTTATGCGCGACACGATTCGATTGGAAAAGAAAAGTTATTTTGGGGGCTTTGGAAAGATGAGAAAGAGAAGGAAAGGGATGAGATAATCGTAGATAATCGGTTCTCGAGTCGGGAATGATTCTTTAAGAGAAAAGCGGATTTGTTTCGCTTGAATTACTTCGATCATTGAACCGAGTCGATCGATAAATAGATGGATAAATATCGAGAAACGATTTGATGGGTGGATTAGCGTGGCTCTTATCGTCTAATCTGCATAAATGGAAAATTCGATGGCCTCCCGTCCCGCCAAGGGAGGCGACTCCTCCCCGCGAAGACGCTGCCTAATTTCTGATTAAGGGCAGGGCTTGATTGGATGAATACATATCGGGCAAGATGGCCGTTTGCGAAAGACAAATATGAATTAGTGATTTCACTGGTGAAACGGTCTGCAACCAATTTAACCCTGTTTATCGTGCTCTCGAGAGCACGATAAAATTTTCCAAACCTTCCTCATCCAATATTTCATTTCAATTTTCGACTCTCTCATCAATTACGCTCTCATCGAAGCGCGAATCGCTATTTCAACATTTCTCAAGGGAACGACTCTACTCTAACGTCTCTCCCTTTCTCCAGACTCTACTACGAATTTATAAAAAATTCCCTCAACTCTATCCCCCAAATCCAAATCATCACCAAACCTCCAATCCACTCCTTTCTCTCGAACTACCCCGACGTGATCGGTGACCGACGACAAGCAACCAACCCCCGTCAAAACCGACCTTGGCGGTCTCCAGCGAGGGGTGTCGCGATTCCAGTCGCAAACCGCCGTCTAATTCCTAATTAAGGAACCCGCTCGATTAGCTCGCTTTCACCCGCGGCTGTAACCACCCCCGTGGCGGCGGCGGCCAGACGCCCTGCGCGGACCCTTGCTCTCCCCATGAATACAGCATGGCTGCCGGTAACGCGGCCTCCAGTCGCTCGATGCCAATCATGGATTATTAATGCGCGCACCGCACAGCTATTGATAGCTCGATAGCGGTGCCATTACGATACCACCCCACCCATCGTCCTCTGCACGTTGTTCGATGGTCTCTCTGGTTTGCTCGAGTCCGTTTACACTGTTGCGCGATAATACAACTTCCTGTTCGAGCAACGATCGATGGATCGATTTTCGCTCGAAGGGGAGGGATGCTGGAGGCTCGTTAATGGAGGAGGGTGGATCATCCAGCTTTTTCCGTGTTTTTCCTCGGCTCGCGGTTTCGAGGATTAATTCTGACCGAAACTGGCTTTGGGATTTAATATGTCGAATAGTATATTCGAATTTTCGATGTCGAATGATTTAACCCTTGAGTTTTTAGGTCGAGCGAATTATAAAACTCGATTCTGTTTTAATAAGAATTCCGTTCACAGAAATCGATACGCGCTCTTCCGTCGATCGGAGATAATAACGAGATCACTTCTTTCTTCGCGAGTTTCTAAGGAACACTTACTTGCCCGCACAAGGTGTATCCTTGCGATACAATTGTTGGACAATAACTAGGAAACAAATACGGTACGAGTTTTTCGTTGATCGATGATAGGGGCGGACGCAATTAAACTCCCATATGCGGGTTCTTCGACAACCATTCTACATCCGTTATCAAAAAGATATCGTATATCATCAATATAATATATCCTCGTATGTTCCGGAAAAATCGATGTATTCCAATCGATGCTGCGATAGAGATTTTGACCATTTAATTTCTGTACCTTCGAATTAATCTTCCCTTAGTAATGATCTTTTCCAATTTACTCGTCGTATACTTAAAACAATTTTTGAACAATTTCTTTCTAACTCGTTGACGAATATCAATTCAGGAAAATGAGCAAGAAAACAATCTCCTCCTTCTTCTTCTCCATAAATAAATTTTTGCTCGATGAGTTTGGAAAAATTTTATTTTCCATCCTCTCCCAGGAGGAGAATCTTTCACGGCTCGGCAAGATATTATTGTAATTGGAACACGGAAATCCGCCCTGTGTATTAGGCTGTGTATTAGTCAAACACTCGGCAGAAGTTTGACTCTTTCACGCTTTCGAAGCGGCTTCGTTCACGGATCTCGATTCGATGGGAAAGAGAGGCAGACGTGTCTCGATCGTGTCTTCGATTAGTCACGAAGGATTTTCGTATTCGAGAGCGTCGTTTCTCGATTTTTCGCGTTTTCTAATCTCCCCGAGTCCAATTTCGGTTAATTTTGAAATTTCCCTCGAATATTTCTATACCACTTCCAATAAAAATTTTTCATAAACATCTACCAATCATTCCAATTCCCAGAAGACGAGTTATTAAAGGCAAACGTATCTTGGGATCAAGAAAAAATTAATTACAAAAACTAGGAACGTTCCTCACAAGCGCGAACCATATTTTCTACCCCCTCCACGATTCTCCAACATGTGTCCGGCATTGCGTCAAGTCTCCAAGTTGCATCACGTCGCGTCATCGATCGCCACCCACGCGCGAAGATCGAAGACACTCGCGAAAAATGGAAGGAGAGAAACGGGGAAAACGGCGATCGATCGGTGGGCAGACGCTCCTTCGTTTTCGATTCGAGAAAACCTTCTTTCGCGCGGAACAAAGATTTTCCCGCCCACTGCCATTATGTTTCCACATCTGTACGACCCTCGATCCATCAACCATTTGTCCCGATCTATCGAAAGTTCGAAAAAGACGAGATCGAACAGCAGCATTGTTGGATGTGATGCGATTATAATTGTTGGGGTACGCGAGTATGTCGTGTTTTCGCGTCCTTCGTCCGTTTCGCGGCAGATTTTATGATATAATGAAAGCGAATAGAGCGTTGGTCGATCGCGTTAATTAATATCGGTAATTAATACCCCTATTAATTACTAATATCGCGTCTGAGGTGTTGAATTAAACGCGGCCCCCGCGTTCAATTTTAATCGATACCGATTCCAATCCACGTTCTCCGCCCGATTTTCATTTCGATCTTCGTCGACGAACGTTCATCTCTTTCCAAAAATTCACAGAGAAGAGAACGATAAAGTTGATATCCTTTTCTCTCTCTTCCATCTCGAAGGAGATGGAAAAGAGGCGAGAAGAGAGGTCGTATTCGCGCGCGTGGGTGCGAGTGCGCGCGAGTTTCCCACGCGGCGAGGAGAGCGAACCGGTGCTTACGAAAGACGAGACGCCTTGTCGTATTCTCGGATTGCGGATTAGCGAGTTCCACGTAAGTAAGTAAGTAAGTAAGTAAGTAAGTGCATACGCAGGTGGCCACACTGTTTAAACGCAACGCCTGTTTCCGCTCTTCGATTTTGCGGCCAACCATCATCCTCGAGTGAAATTGCGAGAAAATTAACAAATTTTCTCGGGAAACTTCTCCATAGACTTGGTCTTTTTCCTTCCCTAGGAACTGTATTCCTATCTTTTCGACAATAAGAAAAAATTTCCTTTTGGTCACGCGGATTTTTGGGACGAGGCTGGATGGACATTCAACTAGCGACACTCGCGTGAAGAAACGAAATTACTTTGTCCATGTGTATTCTGTGTTATTAAACTTGGCTCGGTTATCGAAAAAACGATTCTTTCTGAACGGAGGAATCTATTATTCCGACTTGTTTGCTTTCTCTTATTTTTCGCCAACGATTATTTATATAATCGGTTGGATGGGATTGTCTAATTAATTTCTTGTAATCTCTGTTGAAACGTGATCTCCTCCATAGAGGAGATTATTCCCGGGCGTTTCTCTTCCTCGGCTCGAACCTTTCTCGTCTTGGTCTTGAATCTTGCAATTAAGTTTAAAACTATCGTTTACATAAGATTGTTCAAAGTGATAGTAGTAGTAGTAGTAGTAGTAGTAGTAGTAGTAATGATGGTAGTAGTAGTAGTTAAGTTCGTACTTTCGGTAGCTTTTACGACGCACTTTCCAAGTTTAAACTCGTAAAAAAAAAAAAAAAAAAAGAAGAAGAAAGAAAAAAGAAAAAAAAGAAAAGTTGGAGGGGAGACGATATTCGATGATTCACGACGTGGAATAACGAAGTTGTGGATTGTTAGTTGTCCAGGTTTTATTGCGGCGATTCTCAACGTTTCTCACGACTTTTACTGCGAATTTTCTTTTTTTTCTCTCTCTCTTTTCTTTTCTTTCTTTTCGAGATTTCAACATTACGATGCGAATACAAGGAAATAGAGCGAGACTGGCAAACTTGTTTCGCTTTATCTCGCTTCGATTTCATAGATAAAACATCTCTCTGCTATCTCTCTCTTCCTAAAATCCACCACCTTGTCGACAAATACACAAGAAAAAAATCCAAAATTTTAAGACACTTAGAAATCGGAGAATACAGATAATTTTAATTTCGATCTACTGTGACCGCACGTCCAACAAAATTCCAAAAGGAGAGAAAAGAAGAGAATCCAAATTAGGTGAAAATACGAATCGAATGGAATTCGAATCGACTTGCATTGTCCTCGAACGTTCCAGCAAAGATATCCCCGAAAAGAATCCAGAATCCGGGGATGGATGGACGGGATCACGATTGCACAAAGACGAATATCCGGATTTCGTGGGGTGAATTCGCGATAACCGTTAGTGGATCTATTAATTGATCGCCGACACAGGGCCATACGTAGCCGGTTGTTCATTAGAGCACTCATTAAGCGGCGAGCAGGCTCCCGGCTTATTATGCGATTATCGATAGGCGTGCACGCAGACCGATGCGCGTGCTTAGGCCTCGTAACGAGGGGGGAGGGCATCCACTTTCTCGTTCGTCGTTGCACTGTGACAGTTGTTCCTTCTTTCGATCGAATTCGTTTTCGATCCGGTGGTAATATGCGTGGTAAAAGACTATGGAGGAATGGATGAAACATTGCATCTCTGATTATCATTCTCCGTTTCCTGGTTGAGTTTACTGCTCTTAGGTTAGATCTGTAAAATTTAGCAACGATAAGATTAACGAGGGACGAAGATTTAAAAGAAACTCTCGAACACTCTCGGTCGTTAAATTTCGAATAATTTAAATTTAAAGCTCCAAACTATACCAATTTAAATTTCAGATTTAACGAGATAATTTCTCGCGCAATTACCGCCGTCTAGTTCGCAACATTATGTAACTCAAAATCCACCCTTCCCTCCCTCCAGAGAGCGATTCGAAAATCCCAATTTCCTTCTCGATAGAGCAGACAGGTGTATATATATATATATAGAGACAGGTGTGCGTCGATACCGCGTGGCAAATCGAATTTCTAGCATGAAATCAGGCCAGTAACGGCGTAATAGAAATTCATCAGCGACTATAAATTAATTTCCCGGGCGAAACTTGGGCTGTCATCGAGCCAACATCGATACAGAGTCACGCTTTCGTTCCGATCGTTTCGATCGTTTCTTCTTTTATCCGGGAGAAAGAGAGAGAAAAACGGGTGATTTCAATTCGAATTTCGTTTCGCGGGAAGGGAGCGTGATTTATCGAAGATCAGAGAGAGAATAATCAGAGGTATTTTTTGAAAAAGAAGAAGATTTTTGAGGGAATTCAATTAATTAAATTCTTTTTTATCAAAATATACTTGCTACACCCGTTATATTGATATACATTTTTGCGAAAACTCCAATTTTGTTTCAAATTTTGATAATGATAGGACGAATAAGGAAAACGATCATTTCGCTCTAGCAAGTCAAAAGAGGGAGGAAACGAAGTGATTCGATAGAGATTTATTATCGGTCATATGCGTGGCAACGAGCGAAGATTTAATCGCGGAACGAGGTGTTTCTGTCGCGTGATTCGTCGACGATCAACCGGAAACCGCCAACCTTTATTTGGCCAAATTTCAATTCACCCCGATGGAGGTCATTTTTCGCGGGACGTTGATTTTTCGCCGCTCGACGACACGTCCCATCAAATTGCTCTGACCTCAAAAACCTCTCTTTTTACCAGGGGAGGCTCCCCTCCCCGAAATAAAATAAAATCAAATGAAATAAAACGATAAAGCGGAGAAATGCGCGTGAATAAATGGGATCTCTCTTGCTCTTTTTTTTTTTTTTTTCAAAACTGCGGTCAACTGATAAACATTACTTTCATAATTTTTCTTTTACGTTATTTTATTCTTTTCACGCGAGAATTCCCGATATTTTCTAATAATTTTAAGGAAACGCGGAATTTATGTTTTCGTCGTTTTCCAACCGTGCCCGATTTGAGAAAATACGAAATTCGAAATGATTCCATTTTTCAACGATGAGAGGAAACGCGCCATTTGCATTCCGCCATTTTTCAACAACGTTCGATGAAGAAAATGGAGGGAATTTATTACGTTATTTGGCCATTTTTCGGCAACGAATTTTCGAACGAATAGCGAAAATAAATCTAAAGTATAAATCTATTTATTATTCTATCTGATCCGTGAAAATTCGAATTTGGTTATTTTTCAAACGTATTCGATTTGAAAAAAAGGAAAAAGAAAGAGGAATGAAATTTGAATTTTCTTTTTAAACGACGATAACAAAATAAGTCTCAAGCCAAAAGACCTAAAGAATCGTTTATTTATTTATTTTTTTTTCATCTCTAAAAATTTAAATTTAAATTTAAATTGGCATTTTTCAATAAATCCTCAGCCCAAAGGATCCACGAATATTTCCAAATTTTATTTTCTTTCGTCTGTGAAAAATTGGAAAATTTTGCCATTTTCCAATTTTCCTTTTTTTCTCGACAAAGAGAAAATACGAAATTTGAATTTTGCCACTTTCTTTTTCCGACAATGTTCGACGACGAATATAATAAATCTGGATCGATCGCCAAGCTAAAGCGTTAAAAGGGATTATTTATAGGCAATCAAAGACTCACGGATCACGTTTTAAGGGCAGCCAATATAGGGAGCGATCGAGTCCCGTGGGAGACAGTGTTTCTTAATAAAGCCTCGAATGACGTCACGCGACACTGTGGAAGAAAGTCGATTGGGAATTCTGGCTTAATAAGGTGCGCGTCGAACGTCGAGTCCTCCATTCGATCCCTTGAACTTTGCGGTCCAACATATAGATCGATCCCGCGCTCCAAATTGAGCGAATCGTGCCTCTTATCCTCCCATTTCGTTTCAAAATAAACTTTCGATACGGTTTCGGTTCGCGCCACGGTATCTCAATACATTTTGTTTGTATACACACCTCTCGCTCGAAATGTTGTCTCGCCCAGGGTTTTCGTTCCTGGAACGAAATAGGAATAAATATTAGATACGAGGAAAGATTAAGATATTTTTTTTCATTCATATGATTATTCGTCGTATATGATAATTGCTCTAAACTTTTTATTATTCCATTTTGAAAGAGCATAGAGCAAGGGAGCAAGGGAATAAATTTTTCGATATTTAATTTTATTTCATCCAAAAAAAATTTTTTCCAAAAGTTTATTTCAAACTTCTCTCTGTTTCGCAATGATTCAAATCTTAAAAAAAACTACACGCGAATTTCGAAAATAATTATCCTTGAAATTGTCGTGGATCCATTTTCTCTCGTCGACGAGACGATTTTTCAAGAAGAGATTTGGAAAATTTCGAGCGTCTCTTCTATTTACGCTTTCGTTTCGAAAAACTACGATCGAAAACACCCTGGAATGGAGCCACTCCATTCAATTGGCCATTTAATCGTGCGTTTAGTTAAAACTGCGTTGCGGCACAATGTGGCTATGAAATGATTCGGCGCAAATGATTCGACACGGGCGTCGGGAACGATTCGTGACGGTTATATTCCTCTTGATTGGCGGTTAATATTAAACTCTCCGATTTCTCGACGCTCACTTATTAACCCTTTCCGGACGAGAGATGGCGCCTGGCTACATCTGGACACAATCTTGACGCGTTCACAATCGTTACACGCATCATTATAGAATAGAATTAACTTTATCTGAAACAAACGTATAAATTCGTTATAATAATTCTCGACATTTGTTGCAGTGGTAATATAATTCAAATCCATTTTCTCTTTCTCTCTCTCTCTCTCTTCGTAATTTTTCGTTGATGATAAGCTTTGGTGTCTTTATGCTTTTTCTTGAAATTAGCGATTATTATTATTATTCTTTCTCGACACGTATGCTCGGATCCAAAGAATTCGAACGAGCATTCGAATTAAAGGATCTTCGTAATCGAAGAGCAAACGTTAAAGATCCGAAGGGGTTGATGATCGGTTGGTGTAGAAATTAAAATTCCCCTCCCTCTAACTTTCTCCACCATTGGATACGAAAGAGCAGAGGTGGAGAGAAGCTACAACTACGTTGGCACGATGTACTCTCGCTCGGGAAGAAGCGAAAGAGGAGGGAAATTCTGAATAAATTTTTTTTCGCGGCGGCTAACGACTGCTGATGAGAGAAGAAAACCGTGAATTAGGAAAAGTGGGGGGAGGAAAAAATGGAATTAATCGTGGAACTTTTCTCTCCGGTTGACTTTTTTTTTTTTTCCTTCCTTCCTTCCTTCCTTTTTTTCGGAATATTATAAAGGTTGAAGAACGTTTTCCAACTTTCCATTTCAAAATTTTGTTCGAGCATTCTCCATCTCTGGAAGTGTGCTGAATTTTGCGAAATAATTTTTTTGGTCAACCGTCTGTACGTGTATATAAGTATAATTTATTGAAAAATATTTTATCTGGAATATGAATATAAGTATAAGTGGATTTAAAAAAAAAAAAAAGCCACGTCCATTTCGAATATCGTTCTATGCATCGTAATTCATCTTTTTTTTTTGTCGAATAATTTTTTTATTAAGAGTTATCACAATAAGAGCGCTCCACGAGTAAACACAGAGATATAAAATTAATAAACGAAAACGAGGAGGGGGGAGGGGGAGAGGGTGATAAAAATAAACGTAGAAATGAAATTTGAATTGACGATGGAACGAAGTGTATCGCGATTAATGTACCTCGAATAATAATAATAATAATAATAATAACAACAATACATTTAAATATCGATTAAAATTAAAATTAATTCGTTCGTTATTGATTTTTAATTTCGCGCACTCCAAGGAAGAAAAAACCGTATCGTTTTAAAAGCAAAACTCTCTAAATTTGAAATTTTAAAATTGCAAATCAAAAAGAAAAAAAAAATTGCGATAATCAAATGACAACACAACGATAGGGGGGAGGGAAACGATGCTGTCGACGTGTGTGTGTACGCGTGTGTATGCGTGCGTGCCTCCAACCGGAAGCATCGATTGCAACTTCCTCTCTCCGCCAGTTTCTCCGCAATATATCGAGTATCGTGGCCGTGTATCGATCGGTCTCGCGCAATTTTTGGCCGGAGAGACTCGTCCTTTGTTTCTCTCCTTCCTCTCTCTCTCTCTCTCTATCTCTCTCTTTCCCTTTTACGCCTTACTCGTTCCTCCGGTATTATTTAAAAAAAAAAAAAAAAAAAACCGTTGGCTCGGATTGCTGAAACCAGATTTGACGATCCATATTTTATTTTCATGCGAGCTTTGAACTCCTCCACTACCTCGTTCTGTCATTCGATTGGCGCCGCATTTTTTTTTCAGACAACTTTTTTATCTCTCTCTCTCTCTCTTTTTTTTTTTTGATTAATCGAGTGACCGTGTTCATTTTTTCATTGTGCTCCAATCGTTTGTGTTAAACTTTTCATCGAATAAAAAACTGTATTTTTGTCAATTTGAAAATTGCGCGAGGCGGATCGTGTTAAAGAATGACGATACATGTTCCATCCAAAACAGATAATACCGAATTATAATTATAAACATTCGCGTCGTACGAAGAAGAAAATTTTATGAAAATCGATCTAGGAGTAATAACAATAATAATAATCAAATAAAAATTCAAATTTAATCGCTTGACATTTCGAAAGAATCTCCCCACCCCTCTCGCAACCCCAAAATAACGAAACGGAGCGGACGGACCAAGTTTCCAAAGGCAAATTCCGCTCTTTCCGTTCCCTCTCCTTCGAAATTTCGATCGAGGGAACGCCCACGCGATCCTCCCGAAACAGAATCCTTCTCCCCGGCCTTCTTCTCCCGCGCGACGGATTTCGAAGGATCTTCTCGGAGGAGAAGACTGTCCGGGCGCGCGGGATCTGCACGCGGCGGTGTAGATCGGTATTTTTTATGGCGGGACAAGAGGAATCGGGCGCAGAAGAATCCCGAGAGACCCGGCTGGTTCCCAGTGCTTGTTGTTTGCCAGTTCGAACTCGGTTGACCGGTCGGACGAGCCGGATTGGCCTTGCTCGAACACCTCGCGCTCTAAGCCTTCATCATCGTCCTTAACTTTCCTCCCTACTCCTCTTCCTACTCTCCTCTTCTTCTTTGTTATCCTGCTTCGAAGAAAGAGACGAGAGAGAGAGAGAGAGATCTGTGACATGGACGATTTTTGACCAAGATTTCGTGGCTTTGAATTCTTGTTCTTCGAGTCGAGGGGTGTACGCCTTGTCTCGTCACTTTTGTGTGCATTCTTTTTTTCTTTTTTGGAAAGATCTAATCGAGTCGTGAGATGATAAATGGAAGGAATAAATTCTTTGAATAAGATTTTCGATTGGAAATTTCGAAAGGAGCGTCTTGCGAGAGTATATCAATTTGTGATATATCGTATTTCCTCGAGTGGAGTTGATGTTTTAACGTTCGATGGGATTAATGTTGGAACGACTTGGAGTCAGTTGGAGAAGGATTCAATTAGGGGATTTGAATTGGATCGGATTGAACCGGCAATTAATATTACGGCTAACGTCTAATAATTAACAGTTAGTGGATCTTTGGTACGAAGATCGAGACACGAGGTTAGCGGTGCTGAATGTCGAACGACATTCGGAGGCGAATGCTCCAAGAGGATTTCCAACTTGTGCGTACGCCACGTCCCGAATATATAATTCACCGAACTGTGGTAATTGCTGGTTGCTGTGTGCATCTTTGGTCCAATTTTCGTCGTATATCGTTTAGAATTCCAAACTTTCATCGCAATTTCAATCTGTCGTTCGTTCTTCCTTACAAAGCAAATTTCCAAATCGAAATACACTCTCCGTCCATCGATTTCAATTTATTCTTTTTTCCAAACAATTTAAGGGGAAAAAAGAAACACTTCAATATCGATCAATTATCAATTGCGACGAAAAGAAGAAAAGAAATCAGCTCCGAATAAAAAAATTCTTTCTCGAAAAGAAGCTTTCTCCAAAAGTTGAATGTTGCAAGGATCGGAAAGTGAAGTTGGAGCGAAGAATCCCAACTCTTCCAGGTTCTTCTTCTTCTTCTTCTTCTTCTTCTTCTTCCTCCTCCGGAGGACCGGTATCGTGGCGCGTACGAGGGGAGGGGAGAGGAGACAGGAGAAACGGCAGGATACTCGATTCCCTTCGCGTTGGGTGATGCTAGGGGCAAGTCGCTTTGTCCAGGAACCGGTCGACGTGCCTACCAGGAGGCAGACACGCATCGATCCGCCAATCCCCGACACTCGAGACCGCCAAACCTTCCTCGAAATCATTTTCATTTCGTGGAGGGGAGGGGAAGGAAAAGGGAAATCCGCTCTCTTTCCTTCGTCGTCCAGGAGGCGGATGTTGCTGTTTCCGAATTCTCGAGATCAGAAGATTTCTTGTTTTTTATCTCGAATGGATTTCTCCCCGTTTTAAAGCGAATCTCGGATCAGAGAAACGGATTGAATTTTCGAGTCGAGCTCTCGAGTTCGCCTTTTTGATTTGTTTAATTGCGAGGATCGGAATTTTCTGTGTTTTTTTCTCTCTCTCCCTTTTTTTGGCGCGAGAGGAGAAAGGGGAGACGAAACGGTCTCGAATGGTGGATCAAAGGGCGAGGTTGATGATTCGAAACGACGACGAGCAAGCGAGAATTAATAGCGAGGAACACGTGGCTCGAGGGGGGTTGAGTCGAGGCAGGATTGAAATATACGGAAGGAAAAATATTGCGGTTTCGATAAGCTTTATTTGTTGTCGAGGTGAAAAAGCTGTGCTCTGCGCGGGATGAAAAAACGTGAGAGCGTGGGCGAAGGAAGGAGGGGGACGGGGTTGCTCGCGAGTGGAATAGGAGAAACGAGGTGAAGAGTGAAAGGTGATTGAAAGTTGGCGGAATCAAAGGTGGTCTGTGAAGAATTGGGGACGGAGGAGGGAGGATGCGTTTGAGTCGAAATTTAGAAAAAAATTATATTTTCGTCATTTTGAAAAATCTCCAATTTCAACTTCTATTTCCTCCGTGACTTTTTTTTCTCTCTCTCGTCAAAAGTCACGATAAACGATTCGTCTTTCGAAATTTCCCGCGGAGCAGGGGGATGGGAAATTCGAATTGCCGCATCGGCGCGACAAGTAGCCGTGTTGTTGCTCCAGATAATTGTGCTATCTCTCCGGATAACGCAAATATTTGCCCACCCCGTTAATATTGATAATCTATGCTAATTGAGCAACTCGATCGATCAACTACCGTATTATTAGAATAACACGCGACCCCTTTTGTACACACCCTTAACCCTCGTCGTATGTCAACACCCTTTCCTAAACGTTATTTTTCGCTACGAAGATTTTCGAATTTCTCGTTCAACGTACGAGATAATACGAGGAAAGTCGAGTAATCAACACCTCCACGGTCGTACAATGATCCTTGTTCGATAAGAAAATCTCGAATTCTTTGATTTTGCCAACTTTCTCACGATCCCGTAACGACCGCGACTTTATCCGAGAGGGAATTCCGCGTATCAAGCTCCACGCGTCGCCCATTAAGCAATGTCGTGGCCAGGCCCGATCCCAGCGAAAGTGCAATTCGTTACCTCGGCTGGAACAATAGGATCTTTTTATCCGGATCGAATCCGCGCGATACCGCCGCGGACCCTTCTTTCCTTCTTAAATCCTTTTCAAACCGAAACGGAAACCGAACCTTTCACCGAGCTATCCGTCGATCCGCTATCGATCCATCCTTTTCCCCCTTACTTCCCCTCCCGCTCGCGTAATTCGTCGCGGCCGTCTCTTCCGGGGGATGGCGCAAATCGCTCTATTAAAACTCGACGACAGAGTCTTGAAACACGAAGAAATAGATCCGATTAATTAATCTTCTCTGATTAATAGCAACAATTATTATACTTTTTTCTAATAAATTAAATATCGACTTTTAAAAATTTCTACAGCCAATTTCTTTTTTGTAATCGCCTCGAGAAGTAGTAAATTAGTAAAAGATTCGAAAAGACTCAAAATAAAAGAGAGAGAAAGAGAAACTAATCCAGTCATCGGTTTTCATCGTTTTATATCGATTCGAATATCGCGTGTAGTCGGTGGATAAACGAGGTTCGTCGGGCAGATTGTTAAGCTTATCGAGGCTCGAACGATTGTTAAGAGAGAAATGACGCTTGTTTCTTTTTCTCTCTCTCTTTCTCTCTCTCTCTCGGTTGGCGGATCGATCGGGGAAGATTGATGGCGACGCGGTTAAAAGTGTTTCGATGGCACTCGATCGGTGAAAAGCGAGGTGGGGAAATCGCGATGGAGGCCGAAACGCGATTAAATCTCGCCGCGAATTCTAAATAATACGCTGAAAGCGTCCGGTGACCCTCCGCGCGCGCGAATCGATCAAGCCTCGACGGAATTTTCCCTCTTTTCCCTCCGTCGTTTCGCGGATTCTCGGCTGGCGATCGATCATTTTTTTCAAATGTTTAGGAAAATTTAAATACCGCCTCGAATTTATAAACACTTGAGAAAGATTTTTTTCAAACGTAAAATCGCGCGACAAAGGAATTTGCGTTCGAACAATGTCCTAGAATTTCTTCCTTTTTTTTTTTTAAATCTTGACGACGAAAGAACGATTAACGTGATAAAACCAATATCTCTCAAAGGATAGTAACTTGGAAATTAAAAATTTCTTAAAAATAGCATTGAAATGCTCCAATGCGATAAATTCTATTTCTTCTTGGATAAATATCCACAAGAATGAATATTCCAAGAAAAACCAAGATTATCTCTAATTATCCACCCACCCAAATTCCCCTACACCCACCAACGAATCGATCAATCGCCACGACCATCCTCGGAGAAACAGGTTGCCTGTCCCCCTATACATACATATATATATATATATTCACGTGTACGACTCCTCGTGACCTCGAGGACGCGCGAACCGCTCGATTCTCGCGAAAATATCCGGTCGCCCGTGAGCGAGCCGCGGCCACCTCGGCATCCTTCGCCGAGGATGCATCGTCGCCTGGTACTTGGAAATATCGCGGCTGAAGAGGGCCATCGATCGTATATCAAAAGGCAGCAGGAGACAGCGTGGAACGCCGGCAAAAGGGGCTTGCGCGCGCCTAGGTGTTCGAAGCCAGCCGGACCAGTCGACTTGCATACCACCAGGCCAGCTTCGCCAGCCAGCCTCTACCTGCATTCCAACCTACCAGTCGACCTCATTCCGCCATTATACTATTTCATTCTCCTCTCTGCTTCCTCTCCCCTCCCCCTCCCCCACCTCCTCTAGCTCTATCCTCCTCCCTTTGCCTCCGCGCCCCGTCTTTGTCCACTCGTGTGTGTTTAATGTTCGCGGTGAGAGAGAGAAAGGGAGAGAGAGAGAGAGAGAAGAGAAGGAGAAGAAAGAAAGGAGATTTCGAAGGACGCGAAGGAGTCGATGATGATCGCAATGGCGAATCAATGGTTGGGGAAGATTTTAATCGTGGGTGATTAATGACTGTTCTTTAAGGGAATTGGGCGAAGTCCGAGTCTTATCGAAAATTGTATTGCGCTTCTTGTTTAGGGTTTTTCTTTTTTTTTTTTTTCCATTGTGACACAATCAAACGAACGGAAATGGGTGGAATAATCGGAGTGGAGATACGTAAGAGGGAGAAACGAGACTGATCGAATCGTGGGGAGGGGGGAATCGAGGAAATGATCGAGTATTATATAAAGAAAGGGATGAAAAGGAAACGTGTATGTGTATGAAATATCGTAGAGACGATAGGTGAAGTAATATATGTTATAAATATTATAAGTTCGAAAGTTTTATGCCCGGTTTAAATCCTCCAACTGGTATCTGGTTTTCTTTCTGGTATTCACGCGCCTGCATTTTACTCGTATCTTATTTCCTATGCCCCTCTATCGAGTTAATTTAATTCCTTCCT
This sequence comes from Apis cerana, assembly GCF_029169275.1. Taxonomy (NCBI): domain Eukaryota; kingdom Metazoa; phylum Arthropoda; class Insecta; order Hymenoptera; family Apidae; genus Apis; species Apis cerana. Next base: position 5,391,406 of record NC_083854.1, on the reverse strand, counting down.
TCGTTCTTTTTCTTTTTTTTCTCCTCCTCCTTCTCCTTCTTCGAAGCATACCTTCGAAGAATATTATTATTCATATTCGATGAAACGTTTGTAAACGTGCGTGGTTAAAAGGAAGTCCCTCACAGGAGATCTGAACAATTTTACGGATGATGGTGAAAAAAAAATCATTGTATTATAATTTTTAAAGGAGTGAAAAAGAACGTGGAAACGTAAGCTCAAGTGTATTTCTAATTCTCGAAAAGAGAAAGCTGTGTTCCGCATACAAATTCATCAAAATTAACAAGATCTTCCTCAAACATCGGTCCTCTTCAAATATTGGCCTGTAATACATCGTTCTACAATTACGTTCCATTCTTTGTATTTGAGAAATATAATCTTTATCCTCGATATTTTCCATATAAGAACGATACACACAAACAAGAACTTGGTATTAAATTCAATTTTTAGAACAAATAAGAAAAAAGTTAAAGACTTCTCCTCCCTTCTTTAAACATTCGATCTGTGACACACATCTCTACAATTACGTTTCCATTCTCCCTGTTTGAAACTTTGTTAAACAAACCCTCAAAAAATCTATCCAAATCTAAATTTTCACGATACACGACCAAAATTAAATTTCAAATTAAATTTTTGCAAATATTTCTACCGATTTCGAATTCAAGTTCAAACGAAAAAAAAGATTCGCGCGGATCGAAAGAAAGAAAAGAAAAGAAAAGAAAAAGGATCGAGCATCCTCTCGTTTTCGATCCACAGCGGAAGAGGACATCTCGCGCGCACAGATCGACGCACCACCCCCTCGTTCGCTTCCGGCCTTCGTTCAGGTCGCGCAAAAACTTCTCGAGTTGTTTTTTATCGCGAAACTTGCCCCTTGCCTTCCACCCTTTCTTTGTGGCGTGGCTCCTCGATCGAGATTCCCTTTCTCCCTCCCTCCCTCCCTCTCCCTCTCGCGAGATTACCGTGGAAGAGAGAAGTTGGTGGGAGGGGATTGGATAAGTTTCTTGCGAACAAGGAGCGCTTGTGATTACCGTGACTCCGGTAATTGCCCAACTTCACGGCTACTGTTTTTCCGTGTACATGTTTGAGGATCGTGATTCTCTCTTTTTTTTTCTCTTTTTCTCTCTCGCTCCGTAAATTAATCGGCCCGTTTCCGATCGAGCCTCGTCGAGTAAATAGAATTTGTTTTCTTTCCGCGTGTTTTAATGCATCGATCCTTCTGTCTATAACGGATATTGCAACTTTCTTCTGGATTTTGTTTATTCCCGTGTATTATCCTTGTAAAGGTAATGGATAGCCTCTTCGATTTTGCTGATTCGTTCAGGGGATAATGATAGGGGAATGATTTTATTTTTTTTTTTTTTTGTAAAAGAAGTAACGTATCTAACGTTCCATCGTCAAAAGATCGTGATTATTTGAGATTGTTCGATCTTTGTGATGCAATTTCGTATATAACGATTTGACAAAAATCATTTCAAAAATAATAATCGACTCGAAAAGGAGGATAATAATTTTTAGATCGAGTCTTTTAATCGATTTCGACTCGTATCCTCTTCTTTTCCATTTTTGTTACACGAAAAATTTGCGAGGGAATCCCTTCCCTCCATCCCCTATTTTTAAAACACACGATTGATATCCAAAACAGAAGGACGATTAATCGAAGGGAAAGGGGCAAGAAACACTTTTATCAGGGCAGCTCCCCGTCGACAAAAGGAGGATGCTCCTTCCACCATTGTCCGTTGGCCGGTGGCGGCTTAACTTTTCGAACGACTTTTCACCCCGTGCTCCGTAAATTACCCCGCCGGGTTTATTAAGGCCAGCTACTTTCGTCACGGCTCCGCGTCATCGAGCTCGATTCTTCTCTCTTCCTCCTTTCCCCCCCTTCATTTCGACGGATTAACTCGTTCGAGGCCGACGAGGGAATCCATTAAGCCGACGTTTCCCTTCTTGCTTCATTTCGATCGATTTTATAAATATCGACGATTTTTTTTTTTTTTTTTATTTTTGAAGTGTTCTCACGTTTTGATTACATTTCAAATGATGGGTCGAACGTGTTTTTTTTATATTGAATATAGATTTTGATCCGAGATCGGGGGAGATCGGTTAAGTCTGATGAATATTTTTTTTTAATCGATCCTCCATTTATCGATTAATAATTTCCTACAATTCCACTTTCTAATATAAACTACCAATCCAGTTTTAACTCAATTTCCTAATATGCGTTATTATTAATTCGTATATATATATATATAAATGCAACGAGAATTTTTTCGAAAGAAAAAGCAGAAAAAGGAGGAGGGTCGAGAAAGAAAGGAATCAGCGTCTTCGAACAAATAAAAAATTTATTTATTTATTTATTTAGCTCGAGATTAGTTCTCGAATTTGCCGATACTGTCGAATATAATCGAGAAATCGTTCGATTGATTTCGATTGATTTTGAGATTAGTGAATTCCTTAACAAAAACGAAAATAGATATGTGATCACGGAGCTGCTTCAGAGCGATTTGCACAAGATTATCGTCAGTCCTCAACATCTAAGTCCCGACCACATCAAGGTCTTCCTGTATCAGATCCTCAGAGGTAAGTGAAAACGTTTCTCGATCGTTTATCTTTGTTGCATGTGTATCACGTTTAAATAATTAATAATTCGTAATACGCGACATACGTTAAAATTTTATACCATAATCTTTGGCCTCGAGATTAATTAAGATTGAGATTTCGAATCGATAATATTCGAAAGATTATTCGACAACCGCGCGTTACGCGAAATTTTACCACGACTATTTTCAGAAACGCAGTTCTAGATACAACACGTATGACTCGAACCTCGTTCACTCGTGAATCATCGCCTCTCTCTATTAATTCGAAAACCCAATTATCAACAATCAATCGCGACAATTCAGCGAATTTTCGAAAACAAGGCATCCTCTGCGTTAAATATTTACGTTTCTTTTCGCCGTTTTTCGCGAACGTCGCCTTCTCGAAGGCTCTAATTCCGTTCTCGAAACAAACGTATATATATATATATATATAGAGAGAGAGAGAGAGAGAGAGGAGAGCATTCGGCGTGGAGGCCATTTTGTCGGAACACAGCGAGCCTTCTCGGTTCGTTAACCACGAGTCAATTTCCTCCGAAACGCAATGATTTGCATGCTTTTCTATTTGTATCGCGGAAATCGCGCCGATTTCTTTGCGAAAATCTACGTGAATCGTCGGCTGAAGGAGAGAGAGAAGTAAAAACATCCGATTTCGAATTCATTCTTTTCGAAAATTTTTGCATCACGATTCTATATATCGAATATTCCGTCGAAAAAGTTCAAATTTTTCTTTCACGAACGAAATCCAGAGCGAAAAAAATCGAATTCCTTCAACTCGAGATAAAAACACCGTATTAATTAAAAAATGGCAGGCAGAAAAGGTGGCAGAGGGCCAACAAGATCGAAAGCGAAATATCAAACGCAGTATTAATTCGCGGCATTTTTCTCCATCGTCTCTCTCTCTCTCTCTCTCTCTTTTTCTTTCTCGCGATTTTTTCTATCGCAGTTTCGAAAAACGCGATTCGATCGACGCAACTAAAACGGAACCGGAAGAATAGAGAAGAAGAAGGCGTTACTCGCTTCCGTTCTCGCGCGAATCGAAAGAAGAATTTCGAAAGAAATACGGAATTACGAAAAATTTCAATGTTTTTTCTCTTTTCTTTAATTCGTATTAATCGAATTATTCGAGCTAAGACGATGAAATAATCGTGAAAATCGTTTAACGACGCAGCGAACGTGAAAAAATTCGATTTCGTTATTAATATCGTTATTGCTATCGCACACCCCACCAATTGTTCTTTTTTTTAAACAACGATCGTTTAATTTATTTATAATTATCTAAATTAATTACTCACCGAGCGATATAACGTAATATTCGTTCGACGAGGAGAGCAGAAACACGACCGTACCGCTCGGTGTCCGGAAAACGACTCCGTTTAAATCGATATTTCGAATGTCAACAAACGAGCGATCGTGTCGTTCGTCCGTGCCGCGGCTCGTGTAACAGTATTTATATATAAGAATTATTATAGAATATTTGTAAAATTCTGCGATTCGCTGTTGAATAATTGTTTATTGATATTTTTTTTTCTTTTTTTAACGTATCTTCTATTCGATTTAAATTTTACATTTTAAAATTTAATCAAATAAATTTTAAATTTTAAAATTAATTATTAATCTTTGTTGCATATGTACAAATATTATTGTTGCTATTATTATTGTTGTAAATAAATATCAAAATGATTTAAAAATGATCTTTAAATGTATCCTGTATTGGATTTAAATTTTAAATTTTGAAATCAACTATTAATCTTTGTTACGTACGTACAAATATTATTGCTGCTGTTAATATTGTTATAAATAAATATCAAACCGTTCTAAAAATGATTTTTAACAAAAATTTATCGCGGTAACAGTATTTGAATAAAAAGTATTAATAAAATATTTCTAAAACTCTGTTGTTGACTTCTGAATGATATTTAAAAAAAAAAAACGTATCTTATATTGAATTTAATTTTTAAAATTATTAAATATTTTTGTTATTTTTCTCGAATGTTGCCACTCGCCTCCATCAAACAATTATAACAAATATTTTTCGATCGTAAACGCGAATCTGCTCCGCGAAAATCCAACAATTGAAAATCGAATATAAATAATACATATATATCTTTATTACATTAGCGCAACGCGTAAATAAATTTTATCGAAAAACCTGCCACCACTTTTCTATTTAACTTCTCGTTAAATAAATCTGACATTAAAAGAATCACCGGGGGAGAAAATAAAATGGAGGATAGAGGGGGTGGGGAACGAGTGAAAAATCATAATTTAGACGAGGATGGAAGAGAGAGGGAGGGAGAGAGAAGAAAAGATTAAAGAGAGAATGCGGACAGAAAGTGAGATGGATCGTTTCGCGAGAAACGCGGCTTGGAAAGCTTGGAACACGAGTGGTGGTGGTGGGTGCGGTTAGACTTTCAAATGAGGAGGGATTTAGCGTTTTAACAAAGAAGCAGAAACAAATGAGGAGGGAATATATCGCGGGGAATGACGGGGAGAAGGGTGGTTGACGACTTCTTCTTCTCCCGGCCTCTTGATAACAATTATCGTTCCGCGCTTCCACGAGGAAAAAAACTCCGAGTGGTGGCGGTGGTGGGGACGAAGAAAAGATCGAGATCAAACGGGTAATTTTCGCGTGAATACTCGCGATAGTCCCTGGAACACGCGCGGCACTCGAGGTCGCGACGAGAAAGTCGTCGGGTTTTTTTATGGGGGGAGGAGGAAAAAAAAGTGGTCACCTCCAACAGTATTTTTAACGTGGATACGATCTTTTTGTAATTCTTTAACTCGAATAATTGAAATTTTCGCGAAAAGAATTATCATCATTAATCGTAGTTATGCGTTAATGAAAATTATCGTAAAAAAAATTATTTCCAATATTTTATAATCATTGTAACACAAAATTGCGTCGAGAAAATTTTTGTATAAAAAAAAATGATCACATAATTAAAAGAGAGATCAGGGTTTATTAAAAAATTGAGAGAATTCTTCGAAATTCGAGAAACGAAAGGATCCCCGATTGTGGAAACTTTGGGGAAAGATCAGAGCAATATCGAATAATCCCAGGATTAATTAATCTCTATTTTACGCGATCGTATCGCGTCTGAAAAGTTGCTCCATTTGGAAAACTCCTTGGTGGAATGATATCGATTTCTTCCCCCCCTTTCCTCCGAAACCTGGATAGGTATCTCCATTGTCGGGATGAGCGTGGATTTCTTCAGAAACTCTTCTCGAGCGAAGAAACAAGAAGAAGAAAAAGTGGATTTCTTTCTTTCGTGTTGTTCAAAGAAAAGAAAACGAGTGTACGTAAATCCGAATGATTCGGTGGAAGAGAGAAAGAGAGGAGAAGATCAGTAGTGGATAAAACTTCTTCTTCTTCTTCTTCTTGTAAAAATCTACGTATCTTGCCTGGAGGGTTGAAACGAGGAGAAAGAGTAAACAGGATCGTTTCTATTCATCCCTCGAGATCATCTCCGGGACTTCAACTCTTCGAATTACATTTCTGCCCATCTCTCACGTTCTCTGACCTTGTGTGTCTGACGAGTCACGGTCTCGTTCTCCTTTCCACTCGATTTCACCCTAAATAAGACGCTAATTTTTCGCTGGTTCCTCTTTCAACTCTGTAAGAATACCCTTTTCGAGTTACTCTTTTCTTTTCGTCCGTCTTCTCCTTCCCTCAGAAGAAGTTGTTGTTACCCGATTCTTTAACTGGAGCCTCGAATTTCATGGGTGTCTTGAAAAAAAAAAAAAAAAGAAAACGATTCTTTCGAAAGAGCTCGTCGAAATAACTTTTCAATTTTATATTTTTCGAATTGGATAAGCAGTAGGAGTGAATAGTTTAAAATATTAAAATTATTTCACACGGATGTAATGTGAAAGAAATTACTTCGAAATATAGAAGATTTTCAGAAGCATCTCGTTGCGGAGTCTGCTCTCGAGACGGCGAAATAAATGTTTTCGATTCACTTGGTGGATTATTCATCGAGCCCCAGCAGTAAGGCTCTTTGCGCGACATACTTTCCTATCACGATGGAAAATCGTCGGAACGATCTGCAAGTCAAGCGCGAAGTTCATTTCTGTTTGCGCGATTGCCGATCGATTGCGCGACTCCAGTCATTTGTCGCTCGTCAAACGAAAAGACTGAGCTGTTCCGTAATTAATTTTCTTTCCTTGGTATTTTTGTAAAGCAAATAAATTCGATGAATCGTAATTTTCGTGTAAGAGAAATAAGTACGGGAAATAAAATCCATATGTTCGAAATATACAGTCTTTCCAATAAAAAATATATATATATATATCTATGAATGTAATAGCGCGTTTCTGTGTACGATTAAAGAGAGGAGGGACTCGAGGGTGAGTACGAGAGACGCAGTAGTAGTTCTCGATAGTTTTCGACGAACTATTAAGAGAACGTTTCCCAGAAAGACATATTACATATGTATGCGAGTTACGTATATTGCCGTAACAGTTCTGTGAACAGTTCTCTATTAACATCATTAACTACGTAACTTCCCAAGCATTTCGAACGTTTGAAGCCCCTCCCCTCCCCAGAAACACTTTTCTAATATCTACACTTTTCTTTTGCATTATTAATCCATTCCCACGAATCATTTACAATTAGTAAAAAAAATTCCCAAATTAATTATATCCAACTATATTATTTACTAACTTTTCTTTTGCATCATTAATCATTTACAATCAACACAAACTTGAAAAATGGATTAAAGTAAAAAAAGAAAGAGAAATCTCTCTCCACCCTAAACGTTTCTAAAACACAAATATCTCCTCCACGGCGTGATAATTTCCCACGAATCATTTACAATTAGTAAAAAAAATTCCCAAATTAATTATATCCAACTATATTATTTACTAACTTTTCTTTTGCATCATTAATCATTTACAATCAACACAAACTTGAAAAATGGATGAAAGTAAAAAAAGAAAGAGAAATCTCTCTCCACCCTAAACATTTCTAAAACACAAATATCTCCACCACGGCGTGATAATTTCCCACGAATCATTTACAATTAGTAAAAAAAAATTCCCAAATTAATTATATCCAACTATATTATTTACTAACTTTTCTTTTGCACGATTAATCATTTACAATCAACACAAACTTGAAAAATGGATTAAAGTAAAAAGAGAAATCTCTCTCCACCCTAAACGTTTCTAAAACACAAATATCTCCTCCACGGCGTGATAATTTCCCACGAATCATTTACAATTAGTAAAAAAAATTCCCAAATTAATTATATCCAACTATATTATTTACTAACTTTTCTTTTGCACGATTAATCATTTACAATCAACACAAACTTGAAAAATGGATTAAAGTAAAAAAAGAAAGAGAAATCTCTCTCCACCCTAAACATTTCTAAAACACAAATATCTCCACCACGGCGTGATAATTTCCCACGAATCATTTACAATTAGTAAAAAAAAATTCCCAAATTAATTATATCCAACTATATTATTTACTAACTTTTCTTTTGCACGATTAATCATTTACAATCAACACAAACTTGAAAAATGGATTAAAGTAAAAAAAGAAAGAGAAATCTCTCTCCACCCTAAACGTTTCTAAAACACAAATATCTCCTCCACGGCGTGGTAATTTCTCAAATCGATCGACAGAGCAGAGAGAAGCAGGAGGACAGTGCATCCTCCCTCCTCCCTCTTCAAGCGGAATCGTCGCTCGTAATTATTTTGAAAAAGTCTGCCCCATCCCCCCTTCCTGCAACTTTGTCGTCGTCGACGCCCCGCGGTCGCTCAAGAATCCCGAGTTAATTAAACCTGTGGCCGTCTCTTTTCTCAAAGCGGAAGCTCGAAAAAGCATTAAAAAAGAAAAAAAGAAGAGAAAAGGGAAAATCTTATTTTAAAGCGGTTCTTTTCTCCGCCCCCCTTATCGGGTCGCGCCACTCTTTCTCTTCCTCTTTCCGCTTCCATTCCACTCGTTCCCGCGCGGAGATATGCAAATAACGGTGAACACGCGTCGCGAGCGCGGAATTTTCGACGAGGGAACGTCGTGTAATAATAATTATCGAGGCTGGGGACGTGTAAGGGTGGCGCGTGACGAATGTTTACGACGTTTAATGGCGAGGAAGGAATTTGATGTTGTGGATACTGTTTTCTGTCTTTTTTTTTTTTTAACGAGCAAAACATTATCGATTTTGCTTTTTAATTTTTACAAGAATTTGAGATGATCGATTAAAGAGGGATTTGGCGATTTTTGAAATTGAGACACGTGTATTTGGAAAATATATTATTTGGATCGTGGCAAGAATCGAGTATCCCTTTCGGAATTTTTCGCGTTTCGGTTATACAAAGGTTGACTCACGAGTCACGATTTTTGAGAACGGAGTCCACAGTTGGTGAACAAAGAGACGAGAAATCTGGGACGCGCAGATTCAATGTGCCGTTTAACAAACGCATAACAAAGAGCAACCGAGAATTTGTCTGACGAGTATGGAGTAAAATTAGATTGCTCCGATTAATCTCTTGCTAGAGAAATGGGGATTAATTTAACCCTTTTACGCGACTCTCGGTCGCTTTCAATTTAATTTTAGTTTCAGAAAAGTACGAAAGACTCGTTCCTAATTATTTGGATGAATCGTGTTAAAGGTTTTCTTACAAATATTATTTTTTACAAATTTTAATAACAAGATGCGTCGTATATTCTCAACTAGATCAGAAAAATTCATCTGATTCAAGATTCTGTACCAAGTATAATTTTAAAATTGTAAAAAAAAAAAAAAAAGAAGAAGAAAGAAAGAAAGAAAAAAGAAACGTTTGTACTTCTTCCACGAAAATATTACGCAAAACGAATCCTAAACTACATCTCCGTATACTTTATATGCTCAACGATAAATCACTGTAATCACGCGAATTCACAAACGAAAATTAAACTTTTGCATAAAAAAACGCGAGGAAAAACTAGAAATTTTGTCATCGAAATCGACTCGGGAAATAGAGAAAATTATGCCATTTAAATCGCCTTTTGTTTTATCCCGATATCTCGATCCGTTACCGAGATACAACGATTCAAAGTTTCCATAACGCTTAACATAGCGCGTGCGTTACGAATGCGACCTAGTGACCTAGATATTTTTCCTGGAAATGCGTAATACGTTTTTCTAGGAATTCCGTCTGTCGCTTGTTTGCAATTTGGGATAGGTCAGTGAGACTAGGTGCGAGCGAGAGGTCCGAGTAAGCGACAAGGACGGAGATAATAAACGATCAGAAATTACCCTTTCCTTTACACGACGATATCTCGGGAACCGGAAGTCGTATCGGGATAAATCGAAGTGCGTTTTAAAGGACACAGTTCAGCGCTTCTAACGAGCCCTCGTTCGTTGGTCGGAAGTTATTATTTCCGGAGTTATAGCGATTCAAATTTTTTTCTAATTTTAATTCCGTTTTCAGCAGGATTCCTCGAGTTAAAGCGAGCTAAAAATTGTCCTTTCTTTACACGACGATATCTCGGTAACCGGAAGTCGTATCGAGATAACCGAAAAAGCATTTTAAAGGGTAAGATCCCGCGCTTCTAACGATATTTCATTCGTCGACCGGAAGTCGCTATCTTCGGAGCTACAGCCATTCAAAATTTTCCTAATCTTAATTGGACTTCAATCGAGAATTTTGAAGTAAATCGGGCGACGAATGTTTTTATTTCTTGATATTTTATCGATTCCATTCTTGTACTTAGCCGTACATCTTGCATTTACATTCTCATAAATATGCAAAAATATATATTTGCACGAAAGACCTTAATCTAAATTAATTATAATCCAAGTAAGGGAATCGAAAAACTCGTTCAAGATTAACAAGTGTCGATCGAATCGAACAAAACCCACTGCCACTCGGTCGAAAAATTTGTAAAGCGAAAAAAATGTTAAAACGTCGTGAAATATTCACCATCGATGCTAAACTCCATCCATCGATCGAAACGTTTCACCAAAGGGTGGAAAGACCGAGAGGGCCCAGGTTTTACGCGATCGATCCTCTTTACGAGAGCTGTCCGTGGCACTCGAGTGAAACGAAATCGTCCTCGAGCAGCAGGAGGGTCGCGAAAGAGAGGGAAGGAAGCATCATGGGATACGCGCGTTAATTTATCGCCCCGTTCTATTCCCTCGACTGGTCGTGTTTCGATGAGAAAAAAAAAAGAAAAAAGGAAAGAGTGTACGTCGCTGAGAAAATCGACGTGTCACGTTGCCACGTGTCATGTTATTGCGCTTCTTATTGATTATAAGATTATTGAAATGTCGATGATTTCTTTTTTTTTAAATTTCCAAAGACGTTTTTAGAATATATTTAAAAGAGATATGTATAAAAATTATCAATACTCTACAAACACAAATTAAATTAAGATCGATAATAATCTTTCGAAACCAAAATATACAAAAGCGAAGATAGCGCGCCAAGAACGGTCTCAAAGATCTTCAAAATAAATATTCTCGCGCGAGAGCATGAAACGAATAAAACAAAGCTTGCCTTCCAATTTCCACGGGAGAAACAAGAAATCCTCTCTCGTTTTCGAGCATCGTCGAATCTGGCCGCAATTGCGAGCAACGTTTGCTTTCAAAAAAAAAAAAAAAGAAAAAGAAAGAAAACAAAAACCAGGGCATCGTTAACATGTGTGGTCCAGATTCTTTCAGAGTGTCGTCGAAATTAATTCGTCAAAGAGGGAACGACACGAGGGTGAAACACCCTTCGTGGCATGGAAAGTCGACGCGTTAATACATCATCTCGTGTCTATAGTTTTGTTTCTCTTTCGACCACTAGTTTTCGAGGGTAATTTGTCACTGGTGGTGCAGGATGCTCAGGAATCGGAATACAAAGGATCTCTTTCTCCCTCCAGCAATTATGGAGAGGGATGATTATCCTTTCGATGAAGATGCTTTCCTCTTTTTCCTTTTTAAACAACGTAGTAACCCTCTTCCTCGAAAAAATTAAATTGCAATTTCTTATATTTAATCGTGTCTCAATTATCACGATACGAATAACAGCAGTGAATTAAAAAACCTATCCCGAATCTGTTGAAGCAAATTTAATCCTACAATTTATACAAAAATACTTGTTGCTCTTAAAATCGATTCGAAGAAAAAAGGAAAAAAAAAGAAAAAGAAAGAAGAAGAAAAAGAGAAAAGTTGGAAATTTCGAGATTAACGGAAAGTTGGCAAGAATAGAGTAGAGTCGGGGAGTGGAGCAGGTGACGGTGTCCAGAAAAGCGTGCGTAGCATACCGGATGGATCTGGAACTGGAGAGAGCCGGAAGATTAATTCGAGACACGAGGAAGAAGAGGGGAGGGGAGGGAAGAAGGAAAAAAGAACGAGATTAGTCGAAAGAGAGGGTTAACAACAAGAGAGTACATCGCGAAGATAACAAAGCTGAAACACAACGGGGTGACATCGTGAACAGGACGCTTCCTCGCGGGTTAATTACGCTCTTATAAGATTTGCATTAATTTTCACTCCTAATGCGATTTCCAACAGTCTCTCTAAGCTCTCCACCGGGGGAGAAGCTGTTTACCCGAGAAAGAATGAGCGAAAGGATCCCTTCTTTTTCCTTTTTCTTTATTTAATCACTTCAGATTCTTGAATTATTTTAACAACTTAAATTCATTGGAAACAAATGTACATGTTGATAAAAATATCGTGTGATATTAATTCTCTATAACGTTTATTAAAACGTTATCGTAATTTGACGAATTCATCCGAAATCGAAGCAAGGAAAATCTTTGTGAATAATGGAAGAATTTATTACACGCTAATTTCCATAATTTACTACTTTTGCATTCCAATGAAACATTTTTTTCTACTTCAATGACGAACAATTTTATTATTTTAAGATCGATATACAAGGGGATATAGAATATTTCCAAGTTTGTCCTTCTCTTCAATTTTTCAACTTCCTGCAGGAAACTTGCTCCCCTTTCCCCTCCCCCCATTCCATCCGTTTATTGTTTATTCACTCTAAATCACCTCTATCAATTATCCCCTTCGAAATTCATTTCCATTTAATCTAAATTTCATGACTCGAAATTCAAATTTATCATTTCGTAATCGAAATTAACAACGAATTACCGATCATCATCGGTCAATCAGAGTTAAACAGGGATCGTCATATTTGATCAAACTCGATTAAATTTTAATCGAGTGCTTCGTCGTCCTCTCCCTTCCTATTTATTCTTCGATCTTCCTTTCAATTATCATAAATTAATTAATCTCTCCGAGGAGGGAGGGGGTGGATGGACTCAACTTTCTAACCGCGTAAGAATAATCGAAGCAAGCGATATACGACTCTAACCACCGGCTCTAGATATAATTTCCTCGACATCGATTCACAAAAGTACAGGGTTGAAGTAGCGTAGGCGGATGCCTTCAATCACCCTCGAGACTCCAACTTCCGCGATCGATCGAACATCTGTCGCGTCACAAGAGGAATATCTCGATATCCCTCTTTCTTTTCCTTTTCCTCTCGAGAGGAAGGCGGAAGTCGGGTCGCGTGAATTACGACCAGATTCGGCAACATTTAATTTCGAACGGAACTCTGTATTACCGCGGTATACTTATCTCTCAGAATTTCTTCTTCCGAATTTACAAGCCGAATTACTTCTCCCGAAATAATCCCTCGTCGAGGCTTTCCTGTTTAATAATTCCAGTTGAAGGAGGAAAATATAATTCATCGCAACGCTTATTAGCATTTCGGTTCTCTTTTCTTTCCTTTTTCCTACGCGTTCTCGCAACAAATGAAATTGGATATTTCAATTACGCGAATTACGAAAACTCTTGGAATTATCCCTCGTTTCCAATTTATCGAATAAGAGAGAAACAGAGTTAAAAATGAAATATCGATTTCACCGTGAGCAGTGGAAAAATATTTCTCTTGGCCGAGAGAAAGAGAGAGAGAGAAGAAGCAAGTTATAAAACCCGAAAAAGGACGATCCCTCCTCCTCTTTTCCAAAGTTTCCAAACGATATGCTCCGTGTTCTCACGATCGTTTCTTCCCACCCGGTAGAAGGTGGCACGTAAAACGGACAGATAGAGGAGCAGAGTTGCTCTTCTCCTCTTGACTGGTCCGAAACCAGTCCTGCCACCGCCCATCCGTGACCCCAGACCCCGTCATCCGGTCGGTTGCTCGCCGCGGATTCTCCTCAGCTTCGTTTAACCTCCTTCGCTCTTCCTCACCCGAGACGCGCTTTCCATCTCCTCTCCTCTCTGATGTTTTAATCAACAACCGATCCTTGTCGTGGAATATCTCTCTCTCTCACTTCAAGTTTCCACAACTTGTTGTCCTCTAGGAGAAAAAGGAAGCCTCTTGTTTTCTTGTCGAAGGATGTGGGTGGGTTCGAGGCGTTTCGTTCGAATCCCGTCTCTCTTTTATCGTTTGTGGATAGGTTTATGGCGGGTCTTTGAGGTAAACCGCGGAGGAAATAAGCGATTCGACGTGTGCTATTGTATTTGGGAATGGAAGGGAGGAGGGAGAGTGTTTGGTCGAAAGTATTTTGGGTTTGGAAGATGATGTATTTTATGGGTACGTTGTAAATTAAAGCGAAGGGTTTTTGACTTTGTTGTTCGATTTGTGAATTTATGAATTAATATGAATTAATTTATAATTCATTTGTATTTGTTTGTGTGAAATAAATAAGAATTCGTGTGGTATTGTATCGTATTTGGAAATGGAAGGGGGGTGAGTGTTTGTATTTTATATATTTTATACCGATGTGTTAAATAGTAATCATAATTAAGTAACAAGATTATATATTTTTGAATAGTCTATATAAAAATGAATCGATTGAAAGATGAGAATAATTGTGACTTCAAGAACAACAATTTGTTTCGAATAACATGTTAAATAAACGCGCTTCCCCAAGTTAATTTTCTTTAATACGAGAGAATCAACTTGCTCTCATATAAACTTAAAAGGATTAAATCTTTCGCGGGGACAGAATTTTCTCTCTGTATCTCCATCTGAGTTTTCAGAGCTTTGTAATGCGTATAAAGGACTTTCTAATTAAACAAATTATACTCCATTTACCGCTCCTTTTGTTTGTCCTACAACAAGTGTATTGTCTCGAACTTTAAATTAAAACGTGCACAACTGTTGTAAAATTACAAAGATTTCAAAGAAACGTGGAAAATTATTCATATTTACATTTGTCACCTAAAATATGTAAAATATATACTCTCAATCCTTTTCAAAAATCAATATTGATCTTGAAAACAATATCACATCGGTAATCTCGTTACGAAAAATATTTGTAATTAGGGTTAGAAATACAAAGAAAATATTTATAATAATTTTTACGTTTGAATAGTCGCCAATATTAATATTATCAAAACCATTAATTTTAAACGATCGAAATTTCATAGTTCATATATATTAAATTTAATTATACTCACTTTTCAACCTCTTCCAACCATTAAGAATCGACAATTACCATTAGCAAAAGCTTATACCTCGTAGAATTCTATGCAGAATTAATAATACGAAAAAGTGACCCATCCAAACGCGTTTCTCTGTCCATCCGCACGAATTCCAAGCTTTTGAGCAATCTAATGGTTTCGTCTTCGCGCATTTTCAACCGCGAAAATTCTCTCTCTCTCCATTCTCGTATTTCTCCGCTTCTTTAATTAAGCCAAGCTTCAACTTTTCTCAAACGAGATCGCGATATTCGACCCTCGTGAAAGCAGCCAAGAAACGAGATTAACGTTTGAGTCTTTGTTTTCTTTTCTTTTCTTTTTTTTTCCTTCATCAAAGTGAGCGAGGAACGAGCGGCGACAAAACTTGGCAATAGTAACGTGGCCTTTCAACGGCCGCCATCCGAGGAGCGCGAAATAATGCAAGCAGCGGATTTTATTCGTGCCCGCCGCTGATCCTCCAACGAACGTTTACAGAGCGGTAGTTTGATCCGAGAAATTGTTAATTTAATCGAGGAAGGATCGACACGGATGGGGAATATAGGGGAAGATTGAGTTTGAAAGTTGTTATCGAGCTGTTTCAAATCGATAAATTTAATTTAACGGAATTTGAAAAAATTTGGGAACATTTTTGTTCGATCTAAGAAAGATCGACGTGGATGGATTATGGATTAAAAGTTCAATTATGATTTGAAGATGATAATTTTTATGATGCAATGAAATTGAAGAGGGGTCGTTCAAAAATTCTTGTTTCTTTTTTTCTTTTTTTTTCTTAAGACTCGTTGATAAAAGATTTATAACTAATCGAAATGAAACTAGTCGAATTAACGAGTTTTTGCATGAGAAAATTGAAAAAAAAAGAAAAGAAAAGAAAAGAAAAAGAATCATCCTGCTACTGGCTAATCCAACTGACACCAAGTTATATGGACACGTGTCTGATTTGTGACGGAGTATTCCACTTGCGAGTAGTTTGCATCAATGTATAGAATAGGCCAACGATCGAATAATCGAAAAACATCTGACCGAAATTGGACAGAGGGAATATTTGGTATCGAGTCATTAATTGAGCAACAATTTTATACAAGCATGATTTATATTCTCGTTTCAAAAATTTATATACGTTCCTTTTCCATGCTTTATAACGTATTACAAAGGTTAATATCTACCGCCATAGAGAACACATGAAAGCTTTTACATAACCTTCCAAAGCTTCTTTTTGTTAACATTTAAAGAAATATTACCTTTGAATGAGTTAAATATAATTTAATAAATTCAACGTAGAAAGTTCGATTCCAGCTCGAATCGAAAACAAAAGGAAGGGAAGAATTTCGAAACGAGAGTACAAAACAACGATGCGTAAAAAGAATAATTGAAAACAAGAATTATATCCTTGCACGAGGATCGAAAACGGGATATAGATAGACACATGTGTGTAACAGGGTTAAATTTCATTAGCAAGAGGGGTTAATTAAACGGATCGAATTAAACAAATATCGAGGATTATATTCGCAAATAGCGCTCTCCACCACGTGGACGTGTTAACATTGAATTATTCCCCGTTCACGTGTCCGGATCGACTTTTATGGGTCGACCTGGTTTTTATTGGCTTTTTTCTCTCCTTCCTTCCCCTCCCTCCTCCTCTCTCTCTCTTTCTCCTCTTTTTTTTCAATGCATCCCGCGTGCCTCGACACGTTCTACGAACACGATTGCTCTTTATTTCACCCCGTTCGACCATCTGATACGTATGCATTCGTATTCAGCAAATAATAAAGCCGTTTCGTTCGACACTCGATTCGATAACACGATATCGAATCAACTTTCGATTCTTTCTCTCTCTCTTCTCCGTTTCCGTTTTATTTTTGGCTACCTTCCTATATTTAGAATTAAAGCGGGAAAATTCGATGGAAAAGTGGCAATGATCGAAACGGAATGAATTTTAATTCGCTAGATTAAAGAAGAATCCCGATCAATAAATTTTATCCTTCTTCATCAATTCTTACGTTGCATCTTTTCTAAGACATAAAGAACGATACGAATATAGGTAACGCGTTTATCCATCGTTTCATTCTTTCCACAAATTCGCAGAACAATGGTAGAACTTTCGTAGGCTTCTTCCATTCTTCCCACCAAACAGGCAGCACGATTCGATCGAATTTCACCGCGCGAATCCGTCACATATATTACACTGACGAAGGGATGTAGGCCAGAAAGCATAAATAGCTCGTCGCCGCAGATGTCGATGCAGCATAATGCACGGAGATGTGTAAAGGAGAACGCCTCCATCCTCTTCCTCCTCCCCCGAGAAAATTCAATTTTCAATCGTCCCTCGTGGGCTTGTTTCAATCGCACGATACACCTAAGATTTTGCAACCGGATTACGGACCTGGATTCGCCCTGGATTTATTTCCTGGATATTTGTTTCGTTCCGTGAGCGGAATGGGACTTTTGAACCGGTTCTTTTTTTCTCGTGACTTTTATTGAAATTTATGGGACGATTTATGAGAGGAGAGAATTCTTATACTGAGTTTTTACAGTTTTCAAATTTCGGTCGATGTACACGAATGAGGATATATATAAAAGTGATTTTTAACTGTACCGTGGGTTTTTTTTTGTATGTTTTCTATCGATAATCGATCAGTAATGATTGAAATTTTCAAAGTGGGTTATTATATCCTTTTTTTTCAAATTATTATTTACTTTGGTATTTCTTTTCGAATTTTCAAAGTGACTCTATGTATATTTTCTTTCTTGAATGCTTCGTCAAAGTATTTCATGATTTTAATTTCATCTTTAACGAGCAATCTTCAGATCAAACCTTCAAGTTGAGATTTAATACAACTGCCAAGATCTTTTTCACTTCTTATTTGGAAATTTCTGTCATTTCAGAAATTGATAATCGAGATTGGAGACTCTGATCCTTAAAAAAAATAAAAAGGAAGAAGATCGCGTTGTTGCTCGCCGATTAACAAACAACGAATATTTAATAGAGCCATTAGTCGCGCGGTCATAACAAAGAGGTGTGAAACACAAGAGAGGTTGGCTAAGCCCTCTATACCGCTTATAGATTCGAGCTTCCATTACTGTGAGGGGTAGGAGGGGAGTTTGTATTGAACCCGCGGAGTCAACGTTGAATTTTAGCCGGCAAATAGTTTTGAGTTCCCGTGTGCGCAGCTGAATGTATAGGTGGTGGCATAATAGAGATGATGGATACCAGTTAATGAGGAGCATTAGCGAAATTGCAGCCAAGCATTTCTATAATTCAGGTTAAGCGTGTTCGAAATTAAGCGTATTTGTATAGCGACACTTTGTTTGATCAGGAGACAAGAACTGTCTTATATATATATATATTGATGAAATCACATCAAGAATTTCAATTCTTCCTCTTCAAGTTTCTCCGCCTCAAACACTCGCTCGATAATCATCTCGTCCGAGAATATTCCGAATTGTGGAATGAGAGGAATAAGAGGGTCCCCGTAGACTAGAAATCGATCGAGGGAGGAGGAGGAGGGCAACACCTGGAGGGCACGGCGAGCAGGAGGAACCGAGGCAAAGCGTTGACCTTGGCGTGTTAACACAGCCGGCCCGGTCCTTCGTCGTCCTTGACTTTCGGCGCGATATATTTCCCCTCCCCGGGGAAAAGAAACGGAGGAGGAATCGTGGCGGCGGCTTCTTCTCGGGTGCGATGAACCCGAAAGGAAGCACGAAAATCCGAGGAATTTCGAGGGATTAAACTTCGTTCTTTTTTGTCGGAGTTAAAGAAATTAATCAATCTCCTGCCGTTGTTCTAGGGAGAGGGGAGAGAAGGGATACCATGCGTGTGGAAGGATATTTACTTTTTCCAATCAAGATATCTTCTTTTCAATCGATGCCTCGATTGGATGGAATCAAAGAGCGTGTAATGATCGCAATAAAAACTAAACATTTGGCAATAACGGGGGGATAAAAATCCACGGTGTCGATTTCTCTCCTCCAATATCGAGAAACACTCTCGCACGACGTCGAAATCGCTTGGACGTGTCGTGGATGGTCTTTCTCTCTCTCTCTTTGCGTTTATGTCGGGAGGAGGGGGGATGGTGGTGTCTCTGGTGATTGGAATTGCGGTTACGACGTCTTGATATCGTAAAGGGTAATAGAGAAAGGGTGGTTTTTTGTTTCCCAGGGAGATCGATCCTGGACAGGAGGAGGAAGAGATGAAGAATTCCGCGAGCTGTTCTTGATTCGAACAGCTGAATAGGAAATTGGATTCTGTTTTTTCTCTCTCTCTCTCTCTCTTCAATCTATTTTTAGTTCAAGGTAGAAAAGAATCGATATTAGAAACTATTATTATGGAAGGACGATTGTTTTGAAAGGTTTCAAGCGTTGCTATTATGACAATAATATTTTTCGATTTATCTCTTCGTTCTTTGATTCTCGAAGGGATTTAATTTTAACGAGAAATCAATCGATTGTAGATTTAATTTGATTTTTGCGTCGAGCCCAGTGACAACAAGCTCGTGCAAAGTGTTTCGTTCATCCAATCGACTCGAGTAGTTTAAAGGGACAAATTCGATACTCGAAGTTCGTGGACCGCGGATCTTGGCCTCGACCATCGTTGTCGTTGAATCGTTTCTCCGATTCCGTTGGCCTTGCGGTTAATTTTGAAACTCGCGCGTCGCCAGAATTACTTTGTAAACAAAGAGAGAAGCATCTCTCTCTCTCTCGAATTTATCGATATCAAGTCTCGATGATTGTGCGCGAAATTTCTAAATGGACTCGATTCGAATTTAAAAGAGGAACAGAAAAATTAGTCGACTTAAATATTCCTCTAGATCGCACAAGATTTCTTCGTTATTATTTCAAACTTTTCGTTCAAACTCGGGCGACAGAAGGAAAAAAAACTGTGCGTGAATTTTTAAGATTGGAGAGATTCCGTATATCCACGACGTAGAAGCCTCGTGTAAATCCTGAGCCGTTGACAGGTTAATTGTCAATCGTTTTGCTCTCACCCGTGATTCTCCTTCGATCCGAAATTACGAGGCTCGATCCTCGTCGATTTATTAATCAAAAGGACGTGTTACAAATAGGTCGACGAACCTTCCTAACGCAAGATACTATTTTCACGCGGGTGGAAAATATCGTTTCTCTATAAATAGGTCTGCGGTGGGTCGACAAATTTTTCAACGCGCATTTCTCGAAAATTCTCTTTTCCCTTTTTTCTTCTTAAAGTATATAAGTTACTCTCTGCAAACTCGAAAATTTAATTCATATTGCCCGAAAATTGATTGCAAAAATTTTAGAATACTCCTCTTCTCCTTGAACGAGACGCTTCGCTTCTTTACGACGAATAATATTGAAATCCCGTCCCGATATAATCGTCCCAAATCGATTCGCGTGTCAGCCATTAGAACTGGTTTCATCGCGGCCAACTTCCTCCCGTAAAACGCTCTAATCCAGCGTGTGGAGCACGTGCTCGATTAATCACACCGTTACATTAATCCGTCGCCGCCATTTATCTCGCGGCGGTCACGCATAATGCCACGGAATCCCGCGTCCTTTGAACGCGACAACACCGATAATTAAAACGTAACTGATTCGACGTGACGCGGGTGGCTCAG
Organism: Apis cerana; assembly: GCF_029169275.1. Lineage (NCBI taxonomy): Eukaryota > Metazoa > Arthropoda > Insecta > Hymenoptera > Apidae > Apis > Apis cerana. The sequence continues at coordinate 5,370,802 of NC_083854.1, read as the reverse complement.
TAGGCTTACCCTTAATTTCCATCCATTCGTTCCAAGAATAAAATACGGGACTGAAGAGTCGACTAAGATAAAACGTGCTTTTCTTCCTATTGTTATTATTATTTGCAGTTAGATCGAATTGGGATGTAAGGTAGATACACGAGGTAACGAAGAACGCTTGTATCGAGCGATTGACGTTTTAAATCGGGACGACGAAACCTCTTTGAACCGCTTTCGGGATCTCGAGATGAAGGATTAATTACTGGAAATGGAAGGAATGCGGGGAGTTGAGTCGGCGTTGCATAATGATCGAAAGGTGAAGAGAAGAAAAGAGGGGAAAAAGCACGGCACGACGACTGGTTGACGAGGAAGGGGAAAGAAGAAAAAAAATGGCGAGAGAGAAGTTCCAATGATACGGAAGGCGAGGAAGAAGGAAAGAATAATGCACGAGTCGGTATTGTAATCTTCAACCCGATAAAACGAAGATTCTTCGCCTGTATTCTTTCCTCTCGAAACAAAAAGAGGGACGAGGTCAATCTTAAAATTCCCCCGTAACACCTGCATTTGCGGAACAATTCATCTCTTGCCGCGCCTTTGAATCGAAAGTTTCCTTTTCTTTTCTTTTTTTCTCTCTCTTTCCCTCCCCTTCCTACGAACAATGGATTGCACGCGTCCTCGAGCCGCAAAGGTAAGGCCACGTCTGTCGCTTGACAGGTGACACCCTGTATATATATTCGCAAGAAACCGTGGCATCTTTTATTTTCGACGAATCGCGGCCGATAGAGGAAGATGGCAGTCAGTTTCGTTACGTAACAGGACAACGTTCACAAAATCGGCTCCTCCTTTATTCACGATATATCGTATATTCGTTAAAACTTTTTCGCAAAATCGGAACGAGATTCAACCCTGTGTACTTGGAATCGAACGAATTACAGGCCACTCAACAATTTTTTAATAAATATCCCGAGAATACACATTTATACGGAATAATCTAGAAATAAACGAAGCATTGGGAAACAAAATCCACGGGCGCGCGTTGAAAAATTCAAACCCTCCGGTAAAAAGCAAGCAGCGCCCCGATCTATATCTAAAAATCACGGTGTAAAAGATTCAAAAGCTGTGAACGAAAATTCGATTCGCGCTCCCTTTGACCAACCAGAGAGAGAGAGAGAGAGGGAGGAGAAAATTTATTTTCACGCGAGACACCCGTAAAATCGAGCAAACTGTATATATACACACACGTCATAGCCTTGTCGAACAAAAGAGACCATTATTGTATCGCATCGATGGGAAGAGAGGGACGGTGGAGATCGAAGAAACAAAATTGAAACGAGACGAGGAGGGGGTAAGAGGAAAGGAAAAAGATCGAGAGGATGACATCCGATAACGCTCCTTCTTCACCCTTTCTGGTCTCGATTTATCAACGCGAGAGGGCCACGTCACCGTGGAAAGGAAGAGAAAGAAAAGCGTGGGAGGAGAGACTTTAATTACCGGCGGGCGAATTCGCAACCGGACGCACCCACGGGGCAGATTACCCCGGTAATATTACCGAGTTTTATTGCGGGGGGAGAGAGAAAGAGAGAGAAAAGTCTGAATGCGGCATGACTCACGGCACACTCATCTGGCACCGATGTTTCTGCTCTTATTGCAGCCCCTCGCCATCTCCCTCCCTTAAACACGATACATCTTTCTCTCTCCACATCTTCTTCCTTCTTTCTTTCTTCCTCCTAAACGATCCATCCCTCGCTCCTTTCCTTCACCCTTTCTCCGCCGAATTCTTTCCAACCTCTCCCTCTCCCTCCCCTTCGCTCATCGGCACGAGAATGAAAAAGGGCGCTCGATCGGTGCCTTCTCTCTCCCCCTGTTTCGACGAGACGCGAGGGATGGTTCTCGCGCGCGACGAGAAATAATTACGCGACGAAAGGGGACGTTTTCCACCGATACAACACACACCCCAATGCTACGTGCCGTGGAATGCATTTTAACGCGTTGCAGGCGGATAAGATGCGACGAGGGATGACTGTGAGAATTTCGCGATGACCTCGCCTCGTGAATGAACGTTGTTCAATTTACTTCATTTCCACCCGATATTATATATTCTTTCCCAACGTTTCGGATTTTTCTCTTGCTTGCCAGCGGATTTTTTATCTATTTCTGCGCGGGGAAAATTGGGGGGGAGAGAAGAGAAGAGATGGCAAAGTTCCTCTTTCGCGGGAAGGGAGTAGGAGATTGGAATTAAACAGTTTTAGGAGCGTGGTTACGATAAAATGGCGTGATGTGCAACGATATGCAAATAATGGGGGGAAGGAGAGGGGGGGTTAAAAAATAAAACAGAAATACAAATGGAGTATGGAATTTCCGGGTCACGTAACGTTACGAGAATTTAATTGGATTTTAAAAGTGGACTTCCTGCGAAGTTGTTTCCTGTTTTTCCCGCGGAATTTTAATGCGTGAATTCGTGGTTTCGCGTAGGATAGGGCATAATTATTAAATCCATCCACGTTGATACAACGTTTCTTCTGAATTAATACACGATTTAAATACACGTGTATACATATAGAGAGAAGTCGAAGAATTTTGCCAATGATGAGATCGTTTTAATATTTTATTAAATCTAAACAATTTAAATTGCCCGTTTTATTTTTCCATTTATATCGTTATTGTAATTTATCCTAAAGCTATGACCAAAAAAAAAAAAAAAAGACCGAGCAATTCCAAATGAAAATTTCACTCGACGTCAAACAAACTGCGCGTAAATTTTAATTGGTAAACTCATAAACAAATGTATAATTAAAAAAAAAAAAAAACTCTATCGAACTTAATACCTAAATTACAAATTAAAACCAAACGCTGTTTCCCTCCCTTCCCCCCCTGTTTAAATATCACGCTTTGTAAAACGTTTTAACATTTTACGTTACTTTTTGTGGCACGTTCGTTCGTTCGTTCGTTCGAAATTTTCGGAAAATCCGCGTTCCGTTATTAATATATTCCACCACAAATTCGCGATGAAATAATTATCGGTGCCGTTGGCCCCGTCTGAAATGAAATGTTTGCCGGCAGCCGACACGCGTGTCCATTTGGAAGGGATTACACGAACGTTTACACTCGTCGCCCGTTAGTCAACCCGCGCCACCCTTTTCCTAAAGCCTCAAATCGCGCTTCGAGGGGTGGTAATCTCTCCCGTATTCAACCCTCCGCACCCTCGCCGCCTTCAATCCGCCTTCGCCCCGCGGTTTCCCGATTAAGGGGAGCCAAACGCGAGAACGCGACTTCGTGAAACGGGGAGCGAGTTTCAATGGATAGGAATCTTCTTCCCGATCGCTGCCCACGATTTTGAATCCAAGTTGCAAAGAAAGGAAATTTGTAAATTGCGATGCTGAAATAATAATCGATCTTTCGATCGACGATTGCAGTGACGCAAAGAGGGGAAAGAAATGCGAATATTGTATAAAATTCGAAAGCTTGGAAATCTGTCCAAGTAAGGGTATGAGGAGGTTCGCTGTTAAAAATTAATTTCACAAGTTCGTTATTCTCGAGTGGAAAGAAGGAATTGTATGTATAAAAATCTCGGAAGCACCCCTCTCGGGATCTCTCGTTTTCCTTTATTCCCCATCTTCCGATAATAAGGACAGGTTTCTTGCTCGATCCGGATTTCAATTTAAAACAGGTTTTCGGCTCGCGCGAAATTACCATCAGCCAAGGACGTTCCGCGACTCGATGCAATTTGTCGTCGATTTGACGAACACTTAGGGGACCAACGATCCAACGATTCCACTTATCCCAACGTTCAATAAAACGTTAATAATCCTGTTTAATCCACGAGCCATCCGAGCCCCCCTCCTATTCGTATCTCTCTCCATTCGTTTATTCGAAACGAGATGTAATAATCGGAGGCAATAAATGCAATAATATCGTAAATTGATAATTATTTGTCGGTGAGTAGGCGGCAGAGTGTGTCGCGAACAAAACGTAGTAACGAATCTGGTTTCGAATAATCGAAAAGCCAGATACGAGAGCAATATTTATCCCATTATAAAATATCCCTTTTCAAATCTCTATCTCGATCGAAAGTATCCTCTAATCGAACTCAACGTGTTGATACCAGCTTTCGAAACAGGAATAACAATATTTTTAAGAACCTGTAACGTTGTTTACAACATAACATGACATTTCGTTTATTTTCTCAACAAAATATCCTCGAAGAACAATCGAAAATCGCTCTCTTGACGATTGTCGATGATTAACAAACGCGTGAAACGACACGAACGAAAGTGGCAAATAATAGCCGCGGATTGGAGAACGTGTTCGCGACGGATCATCTCCCGTGAATGTATGCAGATTTGCCGAGCGGGGTGAAGAGGGCTCTTAACGATCTGGGGGAATTTTGCGAAAATCGAGGTCGACCTCCCCCCCGTCCTCTCCCTTCTGTCTTTCCAGGTTTTAGAGGGGAACGATAATAATCCGGCTCGTCGCTGGAAAGTTTTGATCGTCTTGGAACGCGGTCCGGTTTACCAGGCCAATCCTTTCCAAGGTATTTCGAGAGGATTTGAAATATATCGGGGGAGAAAGGTGGGGGAATTTTAGAGTTTTAGGAGATTGGAAATTTAATTTGGAAAGTTTCGGAATTCGGGCAATTCGAGTTGCTGGGCCAAGTTCGGCGGGGTATTAAGTATTTGTATACTAGTCTGCAAATTCTGACACGTTAGAAATTTAGGAATTCGAAAGTTTTCTTGCTAAATTCGAGCGAAGTGAAAATCTTCGAGTAAGAAGATTTGGAATCTAAGAATTCAAGATTTTACTTCTTGGGAGAATGGAAAAAGAATCTCGAAGAATTAATCGGAATCCACTTCTGTTTCCAGGTCTCAAGTACCTTCACTCGGCCAGAATCTTGCACAGGGATATCAAGCCAGGAAACTTACTCGTGAACAGCAATTGCGTGCTGAAGGTAAGCGGTCCCGATTCAACCCCCTTTCTCTCGTTAAACGAACGAAATTCGAAATAAAGCGGCCGATTTCTCTCTCCTTCTCCCTCCCTGCTCACCTTATTAACAACGAGAAAATTACACGTTATTCTTGGCGAACAGATCTGCGACTTCGGTTTGGCCCGAGTGGAAGAACCGGATCAGAACAAGCACATGACCCAGGAAGTGGTGACGCAGTATTATCGCGCGCCGGAGATCCTAATGGGGGCGCGACACTACACGGCCGCTGTGGACGTTTGGAGCGTCGGTTGCATTTTCGGGGAACTCCTTCGTCGAAGGATCCTTTTCCAGGCGCAGAGCCCTGTGCAACAGGTCAGTCTTCCCAACGTTAACACCGTTTCTCAAAGATATTTTTCAGAAAAAAAGAAAATACCGCGAGGACGAGTCGATAATTTAACAATATATATATATATCCTCGATATTTATAATAAAATGAAATTTTATCTCTCCTCGGTCGAGAATTCGTATCGCTTTGTACGATAAGTTTCGTCCATGATAAGTTTCGTGAGAAAAGATTGGGGAGAAATAATGGAGGATCGACAGGCGTCGGAGATAAGAGCAAGGAAGGATCTCCTGTTTCTCGAAACCATTCATTTTCCTCCTGTGCACCATCGAGCAAAGTTGTCGCACGGTCGAGAGGGGAGAGATTACACGCATTTAAAACGGTGCACGTTTTCATTCGCTTTGCAGTTGGAACTGATCACAGAATTGCTGGGCACGCCAACCCTCGAGGACATGAGGTTCGCGTGCGAGGGTGCGAGATCCCACATGCTGAGGCGCGCGCCCAAGCCACCCTCGTTGACGGCTCTCTACACCCTTAGCAGCCAGGCGACGCACGAGGCCGTCCATTTGCTCTGCCAGATGCTAGTCTTCGATCCTGTAAGTTTTCTTCTCCCTTCTCTTCCCGAAATATAGGGATATTTCACTCTTCTTTCTTCTCTTTTAAAGGGAAACTCCAAGCATCTACCTTCTTTTTCTTTCTTTTCCTTTTTTAAATCGTAGAGAATAAAATTATTAAAGGCGTATTTTCGTGAAAGTTTGGGGATTGATGAGATTTTATTTTTAAATCGAAGAATACGTTAGGCTGTTTGTAAATGTTATTCCTCGTTGCTTGGAATGTCGCTTGAATGAAGTTTTGTTTTTAGGTTGATGTAAGAAGGAAATAATATTGGATAAGATCAAAAAATTTCCCTTGCTCCTAAAAACAAAAATTTAATCTCGAATGATCAATAATTTAATATTTACAACATTGCGTATGAAGGATCTTCGTCTCGTTTATAGATACATCTTAAAAAATTAATTTTCATAACGATGATATACAAGTAAGCAAATTGTAATTCACAAGGATAAAAACCGAGAAGATTTCATCGAAGAATTGAAATCTGATTTAAACAGATCCCTTCAATGTATTTTGCTTCTTTCAATTAGAAGAATTGAAGACACGAGTCGAAGATCGAAATCCAACTTTCTAAAATACTCGAGAGACGAAACGAGACTTTCTTCTCGCTTCTTCTCTCTCTTTCTCTCTCTCTTTCCCTCTCTGAAAATCGTCAATTTATACCGGTTTGAAACCGAGAATCTTCAACTGAGAAATTCCGAAAGTTGGCCAGCTTCTTTACTTAAATTAATCATCGAGCTAGCCAACTTCCGTTTACACAGCTGGTTAACGAGCAAGTTTCCGGCGGTGACGTTATCGCTTCTTAACCACCCTTATCGACGTCCTCATCCTCCATTCCTCCACTTCCTCCGCCAACTCGAAACTGCATCACGCACCGCGCTTCGTGAGTTGCAAACCGAGCCAAGCGAGCGAGGACAGAGAGGAGAGGGGAAAAAAAAAAGAACGCGGAATAAAAATGTCGAAAGGAATATTCACGTGGCAGTTAATAAAAAAAAAAAGAAAAAAAAAAATACTTGGAACGATGACCACCACGACATCGTAAAAATTCTCTCCAACACCGATGTGTTCGAATATATACAACTAAAGTTGCAATAAAATCTTTACTGTCTTCTGTCCTCCCCGTCCTTAAAAAAGAAAAGAAAAGAAAGAAAGGAAGAAAAATAATAAAGAGGATCGAAGAGAGAGTTGAAAAGGAGAGGCGCATACGTGTCGCGAACGTCGATATTTTTACCGCGAGGTAAAAATAACAAAGGCACGTCAGAGAATTTCAATAATTCCATTAAAATTAAGAGAGTCTGAGCCCGTTATTGGCTTCGTTCGAACGATCTTCTTCGCGTGTTAAACGCACGCCAACGCAACAGCAGCCTACTTTTCCACTTCAATCCTCCGCGGTGCTGTTCGTTAGATCGCTCGGATCGATGTTAAGTCGCGAAACGATACGTCGAAATAATGGTCGATCCGTTTCGTTTCTGGAACAAGTAGCAGGGAATAATGGCGATTAATAATCGAGATGAACGCGTCCAACACCTTGGAAACTTTTCTTCGTGGATTCTTTGCAATGGCGTGTTTTGATACGTTTCGTGGCTTCCTGCATTATAGCGGGAAACAAGAGAGGATTCGCGGTGGCTTAATTAGAATCATCCGAAGTTTCTGGAATGGAAGAGACCAGGAGGAAGTCGGAGGGAGGACGGAGAGATTAAAACTCGAAGGCGACACGAAAAACGTGGTGGAAACTTTGAATTTATCTTCGAGTTTGTGTTGCGCCCCAACTTAAAGGGAAGAGAATATTTCAGTGGCGATTGTGGAAGTAAAAGTTTATTGGAAAATATAATAAACATAAACTTTCCCTTCCCGTTTAACAAAAATTTATCAAAAAATCGGAGAAATAATCGTGTAGTCGTAGAAGATTGAGAAATGCAGTGAAATCGAAGAACACAAAATAAAAATGAAAAGATAGACGACCCTCCAACTTATTAACCAATAACTCGCCTAAGTAAAGTTGGCAAATTCATCCCTAAAAAAATAATCATCCCCAAAAGTCAACGTATAATAAGTTAAGCATCCTCGTACAGATAAGCAAAGTCGAGAAGAAGCAGAGTTTTTCGTTTTTCGGTATCGATCGTGTTTTGACCGTGTTCACGAACTTCCCGCAGGACAAGAGGATCACGGTGGTGGATGCACTGGCGCATCCCTATCTGGACGAAGGGAGACTGAGATATCACTCGTGCATGTGCACGTGCTGTTACACGACCAGCGGCGGTTTGAGACAGTATACGGGTGATTTCGAGCCGGCCACGTCGCATCCGTTCGACGATCTTTGGGAACGGAAGCTCACCACTGTGCAGCAGGTGAAAGGTAAGAGGAGAGCTCTTAGAACGAGCTGTTCTTTCTATCTACTTATCCAAGCTTTTTGAATTTTTCTTTTCAATTTTGTCTTGCTACTTCGCCACTTTGTTTCATCGAAAAATTTGTCATTGCTATCGGTTTCTAATTTTTTTTTTAATTTTTGAAAAATTCAGAAAGCAGATACAGCGCGACCTAGATCCTTCGGAATAAATTTACTCCGTCGAATGGAGAGAGAGGTGTGCACTCGAGAGATTGCATGCCTCGCATAAAGAATCGGTAAATCTTGGAATCTCGACGAAGAAGATAAATGAAAACGTGATCGTAACACTTTGTCAAAAATTCTATTCGAACTTCTTCTTCTTCTTCTTCTTCGTCATCCACGATGTTTACAACGAAAATGTTCCAACCAAGATGTTTACCAAAAACAAAAATCTTCCCAAATATGTTTCCCTCCTTCCCTCCTTCGAACGAATCGAAAGAAAAAAAAATCGCAGAGAAAATCTCAACTTGAACGAAACAAAAGGGGGGAAACAAATTTATTTTACCATCCTCCACCTAAACCAACTACTGGCTCGGCATCGAGAAATTTTCTGCCGCAGATTCAATAACGGCGGATCGATCGAGGGACGCTAATAAATCGCGCCTCGTGAATTTTCCACGATTTTCAGAGGCGTTCTTAACGCCAACGCGGCGTGACTCGAACCGTATTCGTGGCGCCAATAACGAGCCACGTTCGACGAATACTAAATAAAATGGGACGAGGGAGGAGTTCCGTATCCTGGGGGATAAGATACATTTTTCTTTTTTTTATCAATAGGGCGGAAAAATGTAATATTTAAAAGATATTACAGTTGAATATTAAAACGAAATTTCGAAGGAGATTAGACTCTGTTCTTTTTTTATCGCTCGTTTTAAATAATTTGCTGATAAAGAACGAGTTAAAAACTTGAAATATCTTCTCTTAAAGGAACACGTAGAAGAGTGTTCAGAGTAGATCAACGTTCGTGTTCGACATTTCCTTCAAGTTTCTTTTAAATTATTGGTGCAAAGAGACGATAAGTTATTTAAACCTAATCCTTCTAAATTATCAGAAATCTAATCTCTTCGATAAAAATTGTTCCAATAAAAGGTGGTGGCGGAAGACTGTACTGTAACTTGGGCAATTTTAAAAGTAGACTTTGCTACTTTGCTCTCCTCGTCGCGGACTAATCGGGGGGAGGAGAAGGGTGAGTCGGCCAAACGTAGCCCAGCGACACGACACCGCATTAATCCACGGGAGAAAAAATGCATCATGCGTGTGACTCAGGCGCGGATTATTAATAGAAAACGTCTTGGACACGTGGCTTGGAACCGTGGTACGCGGGAACAACGGATACGTGTTGCGTATTGCGTGTGTCCCCGCGTTAACCCGATAAATCATCGTTTATCATTGAGGGGGGGGCCGCGGTCGATTTTCTCTCGTCGATAGAATCGATGTTTCCAATGTCTAGTTTCACGCTATGTATTCATTAAGCCGAGCGAAAGGGGGATCATTTATCATTCGAGATCTTGATCCGAAACAAATTTGTTTCCATTCGAAATTCGAATTGCTCCATCGTTTATTCGAAACCACGGATCTTTTTTAAAAATTTCTTGTGAATTTATTTTAAAAATCTTTAAGGAAAATTATTAGAGATAGAATATGAAAATATTCAACGGTATCATTCGAAACAAATTTGTTTCCATCCGAAATTCGAATTGCTCCATCGTTTATTCGAAATTACGGAGATTTCTCGCGATTTTACCTTAAAAATCTTTAAGGAAAATTATTAGAGATAGAATATGAAAATATTCAACGGTATCATTCGAAATCTTGGTCCGAAATAAATTTGTTTCCATTCGAAATTCGAATTGCTCCATCCTTTATTCGAAACCACGGATCTTTTTTGGAGATAATAATTTCTCGCGATTTTACCTTAAAAATCTTTAAGGAAAATTATTAGAGATAGAATATGAAAATATTCAACGGTTGAATAGGTTTGCATCTCGATTTGAATATATTGGCATAACTCGACGAGGAGATAATCTCGATCCGAATGAAACGTTAAGAAAGTAATCGGGCGACAGACACCAACGGTTTATTACGATTAATTAGCACGGTAAACTCGTTTGATTTCGCGTCGAGGCGGGTGCGATAGGACATGCGCGCAACGTGTAATCGCGGACTTGTCCCGGGTGGAATAGTCGCGGACGGTTGCACGTGTCGAAGAAAGGTGTCGTAAGGCGAAACGCGCGAATCGTGCGGCGAGGAGAACAAAGAAGTGGCTGGATGGGTTGCGGAGATGCCAGAAAGCTTTCTCGGAAGTTCGTAAATTTTTTATTACCGCGTCCGAGGCGAAAGAAGTGGTTCCATTTTCGTGATGGTCGGATAAAGAGCGTAACAATTTGAAAAATTTAAAATTAAAAAAGAAAATTGAATGTCTGTTCATGAATGGCGATGATATTGTGTAATAGTTTATATAATGGAAGAGGAGATGTTATAGAGATGTCCCACCATCTTTTATTGCTTATTACTTTTCATTCGTAAAATAATGATAGAAATCGAGTTTATGTAATAGTTTACCGATTTCACCCGTCGCACCTGTGTCCTTTCTTCAACAGCCTCGCTTTGAATTCGGTACGCGAATACGCGGATATTCACCACGGATTTCCAATTTCACCCTCTCCCCAAAATTCAAGCGATTCTACCGGATCGTCCGGAATACGATTGGAAAGAAATTCCTCTCCGAAGAAACGTCGAAATTTCGTATTATCGCTCAATTAAAAACCTAAAAGCCACGAATATGCATCCTGAAACTAAATTCTTCCTTTTCTTTCCACCATCCCCCAACCCCTTTCCTAATACACCCACGCAAGACGAGGCTAATCTGCGAATGACGACAACGAAGCGTAAACAATCGATCAACCCTCTTCCCCCTCGACTACCGTTCTCCCTCAAGAGGTTCGCAGGAACGACTCGCCGTCCCCGACGAGGGCCCGGCCTTCGTGCGCTCCTCCCCTCCCCTTCCTCTCCTCCTCCTCCTCCACCAACGCCGGGGAACCCAGACAGTACGCCGATATTCACCCAACGTTACGACGTTGTCTGTTTCAGAGGAAATGCACAAATTTATAGCGGAACAGCTGAACACGTCGCGCGTGCCGCTCTGCATAAATCCGCAGTCCGCGGCGTTCAAGAGCTTCGCAAGGTAAGCCCGTAGGTGGCGGATCATTCGTAGATTGATTGATTTAAAAAAAAAAGAAAGAAAACGATCGATATATGTGATTCGCAAGAAATGAGAGAGATACGTTACTGGTTAGGATAAAAAAGAAAAAAGGAAGGGAAGGGAAGGGGTTCTTCTTCTCATCACCGGTTTTAGGGAAAATACGTCGGGGGGGAGGGGGATAGTAATACAGGGTTCCTCGAGAATCGAAGAGCCTCCTCCTCTCGTTGAATTTTCCTTTGCGATGACCGCAACCTTCCTGATCCTTTTCTCCTGTGAAAAAAAAAAAGAAAAGACCACATTTCGAATCTCGTGCGGAAGGGATATTAAGTAAATAAGGGGGAGGGAGAGGGTGGGAGGCGCGTGTGTATAGAGAGAGAGTGAGAGAGTGAGAGAAAGAGAGAGATTCGAAGAGAGGCACACAGTGTATTTTCCTTTTTCCAAGTCGATCTGGTCTAAGAGGAGAGGAACTGGATTGAGAATGGGGGGAAAAAGGAGGGGGAGAAGAGAGAAAAGATGGACAAAAGAGAGGGGAGAAAAGGCAGAGAAACGGGCATAAGGGCGTAACGTAGAACGGAAATTAAAAACGAGGTGGAGGACGAGGGAGAAAAGAGAAAGCTGATGGTAAAGGGGGAGAGAGAAAGAGAGAGTGTGTCTGTGTGTGGAAACGAAAAGATCGAAAGGAACAAGGAGAGAACGATCTTTTGTCCAAGAACCACCCTCCTCGCCGATGTCCTTTTGCTCTCTGCGTTCCGGCCCTTCGAAAACTTCGTGGTCGATTCTTCTGCGGAGAAACGATTAAGAATTTAACCATTCCCTTGTTGTTGTTGTTGTTGTCGTTGTTGTGATATGCAATATATATCGTATATTTTCGCTCGTGAATTTATATATAACGATTAGTATTATCAATAGTATCGAGAATTATGATAATATAACGATCGAAGGAATGTGATTCCTTGCTACGTGTAACATTGCCAGGATTTTTAATATTCGTTCGTAATTGTTTATACGTTTTATATTGCAAAAATATCGTTGAATGGAGCGCCTTTTGTCCCTCGATTCCTACGAAAAGAAAAAAAAAAACAAAATTGAAAAATAGAAAAGAAGAAAAAGCCCTTACTATTATTGTGACAGACGCTGTGTGCAAACTCTTGGTATATAAAAGATGTGGAGAAGAGAAAGAGAGAGAGAGAGAGTGTGTGTGTGTGAGAGAGAGAGAGAGGGAGGGAGGGAGAGAATTAAAATTGAGATCTTGAGACGTGGAAAAAAAAAAGAAAAAATGGATCATTAAGGTCAAAAGTAAAAGGGTCAGAAAGAAAGGAAAGCTTGTTCGAAGAGGAAAGCGCTTAGAAATTTCTAAATTAATCTCCCTTAAATCCCTCAAGAAAACTAATAAAGAAAAATGATAATGATAACAATTAATGATGATAATAATGAAGAGGAAAAAAATAATAGGAAAAAAAAAAATTCATTCTTTCTTTTCATATGTGATCTTGAAAATGTGTAACATTATTTCTCGTGTTGCTTACTGCCGTCAAGTTAGAGCAAGCCGATCGCCGACCCAGCGCCCTACGCCGCGTATACGTACACGTTACTACCACTACCAGTACCGAATCAGCTATCTACCACTGTCAGCTACTATCGACTACTACCGCTATCGTCTACCACTACTACTACTACCGCTACTACCACTACTACTACCACTACTACTACCAATCGTGTTACGTCTCCTCCTGAACGAACCGAACGAACAGAGAGTCAGCTCTAGCCGGCGTGACCTCGCTCGCTGAGGTACTTGAACAAACCATTTTACCAAGCATATCTTTTTTGCATTTTTTTTCCCCCTCCCCCTTTCTTTGTTACTCATTCTCAGTCAAATTTTTCCCGTGTATCTCGTTTCGATTTGTATCATATATTTTTCCATTGTTTTTCTTTTTCTCTCTCTCTTCTTCTCGCATCTCCACTTTCTCTCTTCTTTCTCTCCTTTCACCCTCGTTTCACCCCCTTTGATTCAACATGTTTATTAGTATCAATATGACAAACCATTTTTCTTACTACTGGTACTGTGGTTTTTAATTTCAATCTCTCGTCTTGCTTCTTACGTGCGTATCTTTTTTGTTTTTTCTTCTTTTTCTTTTTCTTTTTTTCTTTTTTTTCTTTTAATAGAGACTTCTGTATGATTGATACTTTGTATATATAAATATATACATACATACATATATATATATATATACTGTGAATGAGTAGAACAACTTGATATATTTATATATATATTTATATATATTTATGATGGGTCCTCGTGAGACACACGTTGCCGGATGCACACGCCACCGACCAGCTCGCTCGACCGACTTCCGATCCAAGCCTGACACGATTCGAGAAGCCTTCCCGGCTACTTGGAATCGTAAATCTCCTATAATTGAGTTTGCTCTCTCTCTATTGGCCTGCTCCTCGAAGGTCTGCCAATTTTATCGATCGATTCGTCCCCAATTTCAAACGCGTTTAATCCTCGTCGCGTGATGTTACACGACGACGACGAGAGAAAATTAAATTAACGGGAGAAAAATTGCACGTCGAGAGAAATTCTGGAGAGAGGAAGAGAGAGAAAAGAAAGAAGAGGAAAGGGGAAAAGAAAAGGATGCCCTCTTTCCTTGAAAAGAAATGGGGATTCTTCCCTCGCGCGTGTACAGTTTTCTCGATCGCCTAAATGGAGCAGGGCGAGTCTCTCGATGAAACTGGAATTCCTATTTTCTTCTTATTCAAATTTATCAAAGTTTTTGTTTCGATGTTAGATAAATGAGAATGGCTCGATTGTGTGGCAACTAACATTTCTTTCTTTAGCGATGATAACTTTCAATAAGAAAAAAAGGAAAAATAGAAATTCCAAACAACAAAATTTCGTCAACGATACGCGAAAAAGTATATCGACGAGATATCGTTGAAATATTTGCAAATCTAAATGAAAGGCGCGAATATAGCCTCTCTAATTGGGATTCACTTTTCATCGAGTTTTGCTAATTAACAGCAGCTCGACCGATTAAAGAGATCTTTAACGAATTAACGAACGACACGCGTGGAAAAAAAGTGGATATAAAATCCTGGATCGAAGATCAGATTAAAGATAACACGTATGTAAAGTCCGTTTCACGAGTTGGGGGATCTTCGAGGAGCTCGAAGGAACAAGTTGCGTGGAATAATCGCATCTTACCTCGCGTTTGATACACACAACTGACTAAGCAAGAACTAGGGTTGATCGTTTGAAAAATTTGTCTCCATTTTTTTGTTTCTTTTTTTTGTGTATCATCGAGGTGGACTGGTCGCTGGTGTGTTACTTTTTTTTTTTTTTTTCTTCTTACGTTTTGATCGTGAGTCGCTGTGAAAGTGGTACTTGTAAATAACGCTGAGAGAGAACGGTTAAAAAGAGCGCTTTGTTGGACACGAGGAGTGTAAGAAAGGCCTGATCAACCATGCAGCATTCAGTTGAGAGAAACGGGCCTGAGAGAGGAGAAAAGAAATATGATTAAAAAAAAAATAATAAAAACGATTGGACGGATCGCGATTCTTATCGAGAATCGGACGAAGGGGGGGAAAAAAACGATACTCTCTTTCGTAGAAGCACCTGGATAGGATCCTTTCGAAACTAATCTCCATCCTGAGAGAATGATTTCCTAGAAAAGATCCAAATATAATCTAAAAATGCTTCCAAAAGAAAAAAAAAAATACGATTTCCATGGAAATCCAAACGCTTCATTTTCCACTTGATGATGCTTGGATATACCCTTTCTGATCCATCTGAAAATTAATCCATATTCAAACGAATATTTTCCATCTAACATTACCATTCCTGATATTCCATCTGAGAGTTTAATCCTTGAACGATTCCATCCCTGAATATATCCTTCGAATCGATAATTCTATATTCAATAAGTGATTTTCGACTGGAAGTCCTGGCGTGATCTGGCTGTTGGCACAATGACCGTAATCTTCGAATTGACACAACTATTAATTTTTTACATATATATATGTATATATATATGTATATTTTTTTTTATCGTATAAAAGCGTATTACGAGCATCGAAGACAAAAAGGAAAGGAAAGATGAAACTTTATCCGCAATGTTCCCAGAGAAAATATTTTTGTTTTTTACATGTGTTCCTTTTTTTTTCCATTTTTGACTTTTGTACGCTGTTTTTATAATTCTTCTTTTTTTTTTCTTTCTTTCTTTTTTTATCCATTCTCTTTTGCAAAGATTGTACGGTACAATGGTAGACGGAGGCTGAAAAGAGAATTTTTTCGCCGATCTATCGACGGTATAACCACGCAGACTGTGCGCGTGATTTTTCAAGGACCAATGACCCGCGAAGTTATTACTGTCATTTCGCCAAATCCGGGACGCGACATGGGTTTTTCGGTTTGGAAATTTTCTTTACCGCCGGGTTTGCTTTGCCAAGAGGTGATACGCGATTAATTAACAAAGGAAACTTCGCTACTCTTTTCTTTCAACTTTTATTCGCGATCGTACTGGATCATACTGGAATAACTCTCTGAATTCTCGATCTCGTCCCCCTCTTGTGATAGGAAAAAAGTATTCTAGCTTCGTTTTCGATTCGTATCTTGAGATATCCTCGTCTCTAACATACGAAGAATTCCATTGGCATGGATGAAAATTATTTTCGATTCGTGTATCCATAAACCAAACTCCCCGATTCCGTATTTTTCGCCAATGAAATATCGAAGATCTCTTTTAGAAAAAAAAGGAACAAATATTTAAGAGGCATAAAAACGAAGTTTCCGCTTCTCGTGTCGCGTGTTCACCGCGAAACAGCGAGCGGAATTTCGCGAGAAACGGGCGGGCGTGCAAAAGTGAGCGGGGCTAACGACACAGCGCGGCGTCGCTTTTATCCGCTTTGGACGAGGCAGGCGGAGAAAAGAAGCGACGGGGTCACTTTTTTCTTTTTTTTTTAAACTCCAGAAATAATTTCGACGCGGTCTAGAAAGGTAGACGAACGAAGGAGAAAGGGGTTGGCGGGAGAGAGAGGAGGGTGAAATCGAGAAAAATATATATTTCTTTCTTCTTTGAAGATTCTTCCGGAGATAATAATGTTGGGAAAACGTTGAATTTCGTTCTCGAGAAGTAACTGACACGAAGGATTTCAGAAGCCAATTAATTCAAACACTTTAACGTTTCAACCTTCACTCGAAACTATTTGAAACTATTTGAATAAAATATTCTTGAATGTGCACTAACTAGCGAGCGATTGTCAGAGGATGCGATCAAATATATCGAGATTCTTTTCGAACGCGTTGAACCGAGACACGAATTTCGAATTTCTCGAAACTTGTGATATTTTCGACCCGACATTTTGGATCTCCAATGAGTTTTTTAGTTTTCCAATTTTTCTTTCCTCGAGCTTGGCAAAGCAAAGCCAAAAGGCTGTTAACGGAGGCGGAGATTGGAGGCGGAGGAGAACTCGCGAGTATCGAGTTGTAGGACGGCTTGAAGGGTGACTAAAAAAAATATGGTGGCGGAGACGTGAAGGGGAGACGTTGCAAGAAACAGACGAGACAAATAGGGAAAGAGAGCTATAAAAAGAGAAATAATAACAACTTAAAATATATATATATATATATGATCGAACTACAAAAAGCATTAAAAAAAAAAATAGAAAATATTTATATAAAATCGTGATTAATGGCCGGCTGTCACACATGCTGACAGCTGCATGGAAATCAGATGAAGCGTTTTTTGTTCTTTTGTTCAGCTCCAGACTTAGTCGATCTCCCTTTCATCCCGTTGTCTTCCCGGCAACGTAGAATTTGAAGAGTCGAGTCTTCGCGAATTGTACACGTGACGACCAAGTATTTCGAATCGCCTCGCCGAATCCTTGTCAATCGTTCGAACCAAACGTTGCGAAAACTCGAAACTCTACGGTCGCGAAGATAATCTTCTTGGGATTATTTAAAAAGGATCGAATTTTCTACACTTAAACTACACTTAACACTGAAGGAGGAAATTCACTGAAACGTAATAGAAACCGATGGTTCACGTTCGATCACTCGAGTCAAACTGCGCAACCAGTCGACCGTTTGGAGAACACCTGCGTGTTGATACTTTTTCTTTTGTTTACGTTCTTCGCTTTTACGTTCTCAAGTTATCGCGTATCGCAGACATTTCGGGATACAATTTCGCGTGTGTTGATACTTTTTCTTTTGTTTTCTCTTTGCTTTTACGTTCTCAAGTTATTGCGTATCATAATTTGGAATACAATTTGGCGTTTGGCATGATATATATATACAAGCACGTTATTTGAAACAGGAAATTCTTTTAAGAGGATTGCCATTGACGAGAAGACTTTAATTCTTTCCAATCTTCAGTTTAAATTCTCGAAATAATCCCAAGTTAAAAGTTATTCATTTTTTTTATGTAATCGCAAAGATCGACAATGATTCGACGAATCGTCCGTAAATACTTACGCACATTGTGGCTACTTCCGTTGATTCTCGCGTTTGAAACGATCTGAAACGCGATCGAGCACGAGAGATCGATCCACGCGACTCTTCGAATCGATCGTCACGAGAACGCAGAGCGTTTCCTCGGTCGAGAGAAGTATAAAAGAAAACGACGTGATCTGCTGGTATCTTGGAGGCAAATAGTTGCTTAGAAGCGCTTCTGTTCCGTTCATTCGTCGTTTGTTGTTAACAGTATGTAAATTAAAAAAAAAAAAGAAGGAACGATATTAGTCGAGACGCATTATATATATAATTTAGTAGAATATGCAGTTTGATATCGAGACACACGGTAGAGAGAGCGAAATAATTATAGCCTATCAACCCCTAGTAGTTTAGTTTTTTTTTTCTTTTCCATAATAAAAACCAAGGCTTTGTTCTTTCCTTTCAAAATCGATTTTTGGGTAAAGTTCTGTTTTTATGGGATCAGGATAAATTATTAGGTCCAAGAATTCGGTGCCTTTGTAATTAATATTTATTTTAAACGTGTAAGATCCTCTGAGAAAGAAAGATGGCGAACTTTATTCGTTGTTTTTCTTTTATTTTTTTTCAACTTAAAAATGTTCTCCTACAAGATTTCTTTCTTCAGATTTCTATTCTTTTCTCTCGCAAATTATTTTATCAGATTTAAACCAGAGTTATAAATATATTTTTAATAAGAAAGGGGCACCTAATCGAGTTCTAAGATCTTATATACTTCGTTTCTACTTTTTTTTTCTTCTCTTCTTTGGACTTATTTTCCTTCTTTTTTCCATTTATTTTTACTTTATTTTACATCACACGGTCTGTCGTTAATCCGATTTGAGTTGAGTTCAATACGATCCTCTCACCGTTTGTATTTCAACACTTTCGAGACGCACTGCTGCCACTCGTCGACGATGCTGCCCCATCCCCCTTTTTTTTTTTGGAATCACCATACCATATCATCCCTTAGCCCGATTGTTTAGATTCGACGAAACTCGAAGTGCCGGGTGAACGTATGCTTTCGACGATTGCCCACGTAAATAAACCTTTACGATAGCGAGGAGCACTTTGCACTTTCGTCGTGTACAGTTCTTAGTGTTCAAATCTCCGCGCGAAGGGTATCGTCGAGCCAACTCATCGATAGATCGCACCGATCCATCTTTCGTATAAATGAAAATTCCAACGAAAAGAAACAACGATAAATAATAATAAACATCCAACGCCGTAACAACCTGTAATTTCATAATACCTGTCTTGTTGAAAAGTTGCAGAAAAGAAAAAAAGAATCGTCTCGTTGATCTTGGCTCGAAGATACTCTCCAAGACTGTGGGGCTTAGTAAAGCTGCTAAAAATACGAAGAGGACGAAGAACAGACAGAAAGAGAGAGAGAGAGCTACGTAGTAAACGAATACGTAGAAAAATTTCCAAGATTTTACCAAGTCCCCAGTCCTTGTGTGTGTTTTTCTTTTTTTTTCTTCTTTTTTCTTTTTTTTTTTTTTTTTTCTTGAAAGCACGGAAGCGGAGATTTGAAAAGTAGTTACACCTCTGTTCTTTCTCACTTGAGAGAATTATTACACCCCCGAATTATTAAAAAAAAAAAGAGCGAGCGATGAAAAGAGAAAAACCAAAAAAAAGCAATTAAAAAAAAAAGACTCCTTTTCTCTTAAAATAGCAAGCACTAATGATCTATTCGTACGACTTGCAGCTCCACAGTGGCTCATCCTTCGGAACTGCCACCCTCTCCTCACCAGTGGGAATAAAATTCTTCTCCGAAATCGCGAATGGATGATGAACGTGTGGACGAGTTTATTCTCTTCACGCGAAGAGAGACGTTGAACGAAGAAGAAGAGAATTTTTTCGACAGCCTGAAGAAAAAGAAAAAGAAGAAGGAAGAGTTAAGAAGAAAAGTTGTACAGGGAGGATAAAATATACATGGACAAAGTGAAAAGACACGTGAAGGAATGAAAAGAGAGTATATATACAGGCTGTGGAGGAAGGAAATATATGGAAGAAGCGAGATCGGAGAAAGGGATCGGATATTAAAAGAAAATAGGAGAGAGAAGAAGAGGAGGAGGAGGAGGAGGAAAAAGAAGAAGTAGAAGAAGAAGAAGAGCCAAGAGAGACAATAGACTGCCGAGCATATTTGAAGCCTCAATTTTCGACTAGCTATGATATGTATATACATAGACACGTGTATGTATATAGATATCTATAAATATATATTATATACATATACGGGGGAGCCTAGGGGAGAAGAAGAAACAAAGGCACACGAAGAGCAGAGCGAACGATTGAAGGGAAAAGGAAAAAAAAAAAGGCGATCAGTTTCGAGGGATTTGTTGAATGGAATTTGTGGAGGGAAGGAAGAAGGGAAGCGAGAAGAGAGAGAGAAGAAAAGAAAAAAGAAAAAAAGAGGAGGACGTGCGCGTAGTTTGTAAGAGAGGGTCGAAAAGACAGGCCAGTCTTTTATTTTTTCTTTTCTTTTTCTTTTTTTCTTTTTTTTATATATATAGATTTTTACATTACGCTTCTCATCATTAATGTACCACACGTGTACACAGAATGCTCAAAAACGGAGGAGAGGAAAGAAAAAAGAAAAGAGAAGAAAAGAGAGACGTTGCGGCGCGCGTGTTCGTAACGATCGATCGAAGCACGGAAGAGAGAAGAAGAGCGGTATCGATCGGTATATTTATAATATATATATACCTATATAGTTCCCTCATCTCGGCGAATCTGGAAACTGGAGGCGAAAAAGAAGCGTTTCGAGAGTACCTCGCGAGAGTACTCCGGTTTACCTTGTACCTGCTGAAGCGGAACAACGAGAAAAAGGAAGAGAGAGAGGAAGACAGAGAGTATCTATCGTGGATCTCGAGAGTTGATCGTGATCGATGAGGAGAGAGAAACGTGTACGTGTGATCGATCCAAGGACCCCTTTGTTCCTATGGAACAAATATACATAACGAACACGCGGTCACGAAGCCGCCGCCTTTAGGAGAACGGAATTATTAATCTGTTCGTAATTGTGATTAGCGTGCATCTTCGATCGCGCCAAGATCTCGTCGGAAGAAGAGAGAAAGGAACTGCATAAAAAAGAAAAGTGGACACGGAAGACAGAGAACGAAAGGGAGAGAGAGAGAGAGGACAGCCGCGGTTTTGGGAGCTCGGTGATGCGAAGAATCCCGAATGAGGATGAATCTTGGAAGGAGGAAAAAAGAATAATGTATATTTCCTCCGCTTTGTAAAAAGGGGAAAAAAAGGGAATCGTCCTTCGTTTCGAGCGGATAATATTTTTAAGAACTCTTAACACAGATGGTTCTTCACCGTGCGTTTAGGACCAGAGAATATTTTTAAGGATATCAATTCGATTCGACGTGCTCGGATAAAAGGAAGAAAAGTCTGAGAAGTGGTGATATACGATACGATAAATCGTTTCGATTCCAACCAATGGTTCATTGATCACACGGGGGTCCAACGATTCTGAAAAATCTTTACTTATCTATATTAAAAAGAAAAAAAAAAAGAAAGAAAGAAACCCGACTGATCCACCTGGCTGATCCACGTTCACGATTCCTTGGACAAGAGACGAAGCGAAAGAAAAAAAAGAAAATGTCTTATCAAAACAAGACGTATCGCGACGTGGCAAGAGCCAACTTCCTGTTTCCTGTTCGTGCGGTGGACACACAGAAACTGGCTCCAGCTGGCTTCCGTATCGCGTCACATGCGAACATTTAGTTTATTTAATAAAAAACGAGCTACGAACAATTTCTCTACACGATACGGAAAAGAAAGAATTGTACGATAAAGATTTTTCCAATAAAAATGGGAATTAATTCTCCAATTGGGAGAATTCTCGTCCTTCAGATCATCATCCCTGAAAATCATCGGCGATCATCCTGTCAAAGATAGCTCCCCTCCCTTTAAAGAGGAAGGGCGGAGGGGGATGACGACATTGTTTCTCCGCAACAAGCATCCTCCATGCGAGAAGATACCTAGGAATCGTGTTGATTCTTAGATCACGACAGTGGATCACGCGATTTATTTCCAATAATAATAATAATAATAATATTAATAGTAATAATAATAATAATAATATTAATATTAATAATAATAATAGTAATAATTATAGTAATAATAATAATAGTAATAATAATATTATTAATAATAATAGTAATAGTAATAGTAATAATTAATGCACTGCCGACGAATCGTGGCGAATACACATACACACAGACACAACACAGATATACAGCACACGCATACATACATACATACACATATACACACGTACGTGAGTGTCGTGAACTTCTTGAGGAGAACTTTTTGAGGATTATCGCATCGAGATGAAGATGAAAAGAAGAGAAAGAAGATTGGGATTGTGTTCGAATCGTCCAGAGAGGATCGTCTTTTTTTTTTTTTTTTTGGTGTAGATAAAAAAAAAGAAAATAATAAATGATTTAATTTAATTTTTGTAAGCGCTTCCGTACCAGATCTCGCTTTGGTTTTTCATTTCTCTTTAGACTTGAATAATAATAACAAGGCTCGAAACCACGGCCTCTCGAATTAGAATGCCCATATTCTATTTTCGGAATTGCGTTTGAACCGCTTAGTTACACAGTTTCTTTTCTTCGCTAAATGTAAACCCATTGTCAACGTATCGATCGAGATTGTGATTGCCTTTAAAAAAAAGTGAGAGAGAAGTTTTAATCTTCCTAATAAGAAAATTAAGGCGAAACGATCGTCGTCGATCACCGTCGAGATGTGTTTACAGATATAATAATAATAATAATATTAATAATATTAATATTAATAATAATAGTAATATTAATAATAATAATAATAATATTAATAATAGTCGATAATTCTTTGTCACTTCTTGAATTCAAACGCACTCGAAGGCCAGACGACGAGCACACCGGTATATCTATAATTACGTTTCTGAGTGTGATTTTTATTTAAGGAACTTAGATAGCCAGTAGATATCCACGAGAATTACCGTTACGGATCTTTTTTAGGTAGCGATTTAGCGTTAGTAGCGAAGGAAAACTCGTTTTCATTATTCCGTGTTGGGCGACAGAGACAAAGCAACGCATGTGTTCTCTTTTTTACGCAGACTCGTGATCATTTCTACTCTTAATAACCCTTGGATCCGCGTGGATCGAGCAAAATGAAGTAAAGAAGAAAAAAAAGAAAAAAAAAGAAAAAAAAAAAGAAAAATCAAAGTCAAAATAGCGATTATCGTTTTTTTTTTTTTTTTTTTTTATATATATATATATATAAAGTATTCTTGGCGAATGTACCGAGGCGAATAAAGGGCGATAATAAACGAAGGAAAGAAGAGATTATAACGATCGATTTTTAAAGGAAGAGAATTTAAGAGAGAGAGAAAAAAAAAAAAGAATGGATTTTGATACACACGAAGAGAAGAAGGAGCTTCTTCTCTGCCGAAAGACGACACCGATGAAACAGATAATTATTCTCGAATAAATCGTTCCAATTACATTCGAACAAGCTGTTTGCAAGTGTATTTTCGATCGTCATCTTCGCAGAGAAGATACTTCGCTCTTAATTCGATCGAGATTATAAACGATAATTTCTAAATCTTCGCGATTGCGATTTGTCAGGCGTGTGCTAAATGTTCCATTAGTTAGAAGAAAAAAAAAAAGTTGCATCGTGATTCTTCCTTTCTTCGATTCCATTGTCTTTTTTTTTTTTTTTTTTTTGTACAATTTAAAAAACAGTGCCGGTCTTACCCGTTTCGGCTAGCTGAAGCGTTTCTCCTCGTCATTTGTAAATACGTCATCGCGTTCACCGTGTACATACATAAATATAATACGCAAAATAGCTCATGAATCGAATCAACTAGCACCGAAGCAAACGCAAACAGCGTCGAATAAAATAATAATAATAATAATAATGATTAATCGAAATTTTCGTCGTGTCTAATCACAGGCGATCGATAAGCTGCGTAAAATAATTTTCGTCGATCGAACGAAAGTGAAATTATTGTGTACATCGATCCACCACGAAACACAAAACGCTGTCGCCTTAATTAGAAACAATGAAAATTGAACAGAGCCCTCGTACCACGGATACTTGGACGGATAAGAATGTTTCCTCTTCGACTTTTCCGCCTGTATTCTATAATTTTATGCTTCGTCGAGACTGATAATTATAACCTATTAATTGGATGAAACGAGTTAATTAATCGCTATTTTGTTTTTTTTTTTTTTTTGAATCGTGTCAAAAACAATCCTCTCTCCGATTTTCTTATTTTTCCAAAAGAGAAAAATATTTATATCGTCGTTAGTGTTTCTTCAATAAAATTAATGGATAATAAAATGTACATTATTACATAATATTATGTATATTTACAATATTTGCGTATATTGTAAATATCATATCTTTAATTATATTGCTGAAAAACTATTCTGTGGAATGAAAAATATCGCGAATCTTGTGAACGAGGATTGTTTTTATCACGAACACTTAAATTTCTTCTATAATAAATGTCGTATAATTACCGTCAAGATTAAATTATTCTATTTTTATATATTTCCGAATATTAAAATCGATCCAATGAATAATTCTTCTAGAACAATTTTTAATTTCATTATTGTAGAAGAATTCTCACAACAGCTTTTTGAACACATTTCGTCAAAGATTCGATTGATCGATTTCCAATGAATCGTGTCTGTAGGTCTCGTCGAACAATAAAATTGGGGATGCAAGTGCGAGAGAAAAGAGGGGAGAAAAACGAAAAAAAAAGAAAGAAAAGAAAGAGAAAGAATTTATTTACCATAATCCTTTCTGTTTCTAAGAGAAAACGTCAAACGATTTCGTCCAAGTTTCGCAACGGTCCGATTTAATTAATCAAGCCTAGGGGGACGAAAGGGGAGAGATGAAAAATCTCGAGGAGAGAAACGAAGGGGGGAAATGTACGAGTGGGCAAATGTGTATGCGTGTGGTAGAAACGAGTGAAAAAAAAAATCGGAATGAGTGCGATCGAGCGAAAATTAATGTTTCCTATTAAACAGAGAGAACAAAAAAAAAAGAAAAAGAAAAAATACAGATACACATTGTAGAAATGTTTACTTAACAAGATTTGTAAATAATTGTAGCTCACTGTAGCTGGTCAGTTGGGCATTTAACGATATAATAATAACACACCTCGGAAAATAAAAGAAGAACGAGGCGACAATGAAGTAGCAAACGAAGAGGGAGAAAAAAAAAAGAAGAGGAAGGAGAAGAATATAAAGAAAAATTCAAAAAATTGAGAACACGCGACAGAGAGGAGATATGGATACCAAGAACATTCTCTTCGTGTTGTTGCACACGCGTATATGTACACACGTAGGCGTACACACACGTATATACGTAAGAACGAACATTTCTTTTTTTTTTTGGAAAATTCATCACACTTGAAACGTGTGCGTTTTGTTGGTTCTCGTGTAAATTGGGAACCCGTGAAATATATATATATAAAAAAAAAAAAAGGAATAATAACTGGAGGCTAGGTGATAATGCATAAGTCGTAAGGTACCTATGTTATTAGATAATGACTAATTAAGCGACAAAAATGAAAATCCACGTATACTCCTCACTAGCGAATATGCCTTCATTATGGAAAGTGGCTGGCGCGTGATGCACCAATAAAATTGCTACGGATTTAAAAGAACAAAAAAAAGAAAGAAGAGAAAAAAACAAGGAAAAGAAGACGTTTGCAAACGGTGGTTCTCTTGTCTCCGATTTGGCACGTCGACTTTTTTTTTTTTATTATTATTATTATTATTCATCTCCTCCACCTTTACTCATTTTTTTTCTCTTCGTCTGTTTTTTTTTTTTTTTTTAATATTTTCAGTTCTACCTCTAAGCACTGACCTCCGCAACGTTTCTTTCACAGGTTTTTATGCGCACTGTTTCTTTCACGTTTCCTTCGACACAGCAATCACCGCACCGAGTTCAGTTCAGCTTTGCTTTTTAATCACCTTTCGTTTCTATTCGGGAGAGACAGAGCCAGTCAATAATACCGATAATTCCATTTCGAGGATGTTGTACCAAATACTGCCAAGAATCCTGTCTGTTATCTAATCCCGCGATGACAGTGAGCCACACGTAGTAGGGAAATTTAGAACGAACTTAATATAGGGATTAGATCGTACTTAAGACACCTTTTGTATAGTTCCTCAAACTTCTAAAAGACTTAGTCAGGTTACTCAAGATGATTATGAAGAGGGAATCGTCTCCTAAAAAGAAAAAATACAAGAATTTGATATAATTTGAGATGAAACTTGTAAAGTTTAAATCATACCCAATGATTTACACACATAAGTCGTTATACTTATTTAAATAGTACGCTTCAGAGGGCGCTCTTCTCTAAAATCCTAAAAAGAAAAAAAAGAAATAGAAATACATAGGTAAAGGAGCACAGTAGAACCGATAAAAATTATATTTACTTAAATACAATCGACTGGCGTGTCTCTCCGTGATCCTTCCGATTGATCCACAATCGCACACGCATCAGATTTCGGTGGCCAAGCGACGAGGCAAGAGGAGACGCAGGTTTCTCGTCCTTTCTCACGAACAAAATTTCGGGCAAAGATCGTCTTTTGCCCCCAGATGCGAGTATTACATGCATAAAGCCAAGCACTTTTCGACTTTCGCGTGTACATACGTTGGGATACAATTTTTTTTCCCTTTTTTTTGACGAAGAAAGGAACTTTTTGACGGAAGAGAAGCGGGAAGTAATTCTATCGCCATCTTCGTATCGTCGTAGCGTCGTAGCTCGGAGGATGAAAACGTGACGACCTGTCGTTAGTAACTAAGAGGCCTTAATATATTGCGTTTACGATATAAACACACGTATAAACACACACACATTCTCATACACACATAAGTCGATTTAACTTAAAATATAAACACGAGATTAGAATAGTCGGGAACACAAAGGAACACATTGGAAATATTAAATTGCGATAGTACAGGGCACGATTTACGAAAACGAAATAATTCAAATAATTTAGAGAAACTCTGGAGAACCCTGCGACTGCGAGCATGTAGGTTTATAAAAATAAAGTAAAGGATAATATTTGAATTTTCACGTAGAAACGTTTTAAAATGGTAGGCACGGCGGTAAACGTTTTTCCTCGTTACGGAATAAACTCGTGTGTTAAAAAAGAAGAAATAGATACCTTAATAAAAATGTACAGCTCGAACGCACTCGAATTCATGCTCGCTTGATCCCATCGATGTATCCAGCACAGTATTTCCATCCAAGTATGAACAATATTCCAAGTTTTAGAACGAGTTTTACCTTGCGCAATTTAAGGATGGAGAAAAGAAAAAGAAAGAGGCGTGGGCAGTCGTGGGGGTCCTAGAAAACGATTTTAAACGCGGCGGATCGCCTCGTTTCGTTCTGCGTTGGAATAATGCGTTAAAACAGGTCGAGGAAGAAGAAATCGTTACGTAGATGCAAATGTTGCGGATCGTTTATGACAGACAGTAAAACACAAATGGCGTAATTGTTTCGTGGTTGTACGTGATCTCTTGGTGACTTTCCACGTTTAACGACGAGGGGAGAAAAAGAACAGATATGGAGCGAAGTCTTCGATTTGTGAGATAGAAGAAGGGGAGCAATTTTTGTCGTTCTATCGAATTTTTTTTTTTTTTTCATTAATCGATGAAACGAGACGTTCGTAGCGATTGTTCTTTCCATCGTACGTGATTCGTCTGCACGTTTTGAAAAAAGAATAGGTATTAAAGACTGCGATAAACTTTGTTCCATTTTTAAAGGAACGATATTTAAATACTTAAAAAATTACATTTAAGGAATTCGAAAGTTTCGATTTCACTTAAGAGAATTATTTTGAAGAAGAAAGGATTTTCATCTCGAAATGAATTTCGTCCCATTTTCGAAATATTCTACGAAAAAGGAATTATATGGTTCAAGAAACTCGAAGATTAAGGAAGATAAAAAAAAAAAAAAAGAAAAAGGGAAACGCAAGAATGGAACGAGGCGAACCCATTTTGTAGAGAAGAGAAACCAGTTTTCCAGACGTACGTCTGTTCGTATGCAGAATAGAAGGTAAAAATCATTCGCACGTGCCACATTTACAGCGTATCTCATTCTAAAGAGGATTCTACCGATCGTAGTTCTTCCCTGGAGTTACAGTTTTCGCATCAGCACTGCCAATATACCATTGTTAAATTAAAGAAATCGCCATCGACCCCATCGCTTTGTTCGCGTTGTTCAATTCGTTGGTCTCGTTCTAGATTTTAAGACGTTGGAGGAATTTTTTTTTAGATAGTTAGAATTTTTTCCATTTCCCTTTATTAGAATTTACCAGATGAAGCAAGCAAATCTTTTCTCATAAATGTATTTTATTTCGATTTAATTATATATTAAAGATTTGAAAAAAGAAAATAATCTAGCTGTTTTAAAGGAAGTTACATTAATTCTTCGTGCTTCTTATCAGAACGTTTTCTTGTATTCGTTGAAAAATATTTCATTCATTTATGAACGCAAAATTTATCGATACGAGTGTAATTAATATCATATGAGCGAATGCAAAAAAGAGAATAGAAAAATTCATGTATCGGCAGTAAATATTTACAGGTAAACGATAAACTACTTTCTTAGTGATATAAGGTATTTAGGTGTTCAAAATAACGAGAACAAATGTTTTATAGATTGATTAGCTCGAATAAATAATTCGAAAAATTCGTCCAACGTCTCCGATAGTCTTGAATTCCGTAGCAAGAATGGCAGGGCAGAGAAAAATACAATTTTCGAAATGAAAAATAGTTCGTCACGTGCGTGTAATATCTGTAAAAAAGAAAAAAAAAAAAGAAAATGGCGACCGTCGAGAGGAGTGACTCGACGGCGAGCACACTGTTAGCACTCGTAAGCGTGTAAATATTAGCGTGTAACCTCGAGAATTCGCGTACCTTGAAAGTAGCCCGAAGCCTTTTCACATTTAGCGATTAAAACGAAACGAAAGAGAAGAAGAAGAAGAAAATTTCGATGTTCCCTCGATAAGAAAGGGTGTACATCGAAGAAAGAGGAAAAAGATAAAAAAGAGATAGGAGGAAAAAAAAATAGGCAGGCACAAACAGTAAAAGACCTCAAAAAAACCGTGTTGTTGTACATAGTAGTGTAGAGTTCGATCTAAGATTTAAAGAAAAAAAAAAAATGTTAAGGTTCTAAGGTTTTAATCGTGTATGTACTTAAGAGGAAGAAGAAGAAGAAAAAAAGATTATTCGAAGACGAGCATTTTTTCGATGGGCGGACACGTATTTTTTAGAATTAGTAACCGTGCGAATGTTGAGACGAATTGTGCAAGTTCAATCCATGTGTGCGCGTTTTCCAATCTAAAATCTAGTTTCTTTCCCTCAGATCCCTTTTTCTCTTTTCTTTTTTCTTTTTTTTTTTTATTTCTCCAATCTTTCCCTCGCTATAATCTTCCATTGTCGAGCTAGACTGTAAGGTAAACAGTGAAAAAAAAATCGCTACACTTTCGAAAAACTCTTGACACACCCGTTATATCGAGAGCTCGCCCGTCACGATTTTCCTTTTGTCGTGAAAAAAACGTTCATTTTTCGAGGCGGACGCGGCTCGTTTTTACTCTCTTTTCTCTCTATACACGTACGTATATATATGTATAAATATATATATATATATACTTAATTAATAAAGGACAAAAAAAAATGAAAAAAATAGCTGGTACTTTAGGAACTAGGGCTCAACGATCCGGCACTTCTCGATTTAGAAAGACGATTTAGCCTCTTCGAACGCATCGCGCGAGGATATATTTTTTTGTAACTAACGAAAAATATCTCGACGGCATGGTTTTACTCGCAGAACTCGCTGTTGAACAAACTTCTCTCTAGTATCTTTCTCGCGTTCGTTCATCGAATACGATCGTACTAGATTCCGATATATAAATATTATTACATTTTTCCTCGTGGAAAAGAAAAGAAAAAAAAAAAAAATAAAACAAAATGTCTTTCGCTCTCGAAACAAAAACGCCTCTCGAATTTTTCTTCGATGTTCACACCGGGACGATCTATGTTTCTAGATGATATATATACAAAGTGAAGTGTGCTAATGATAAAATTCAATGAGAGAGAGAGTGTGAGAGAGTGAGAGTGAAAGTGAGAGTGAGAGAGAGAGAGAGAGAGAATAAAAAACGAAAAAGTGCGAGTGCTCGATCGTTGATCGATTTATGATCGTCTATTTAATGTTCTGCGTGTCCCTTGTTCTTGGTGTCTTGTACTTGTAAATATATAACTCGGCCGATTGGAGTCCTCGACGTTCTCGGCGATGAAACATCGATGAGACACGATAAAAGAAGAAAGAGAAAATTCCTCTGTGATAGCTTTAAAAATAGAACGATACGTTTCGAAAAATTCACTTTCGAAAATTAAATTTATTACTCGAATTTATTATTCGTGGAAAACTCTTAGATTAATAATTTTTCACAAGTAGTCGATCATCGAAATTTATTACCGTCGAAAAGATACATACGCCAGGACTCCTCGAGGGCGGTTCCCATGTGGAGTGACCACGGAAATGAACCGCGTGGAGAACCGGCCTTGACAGGCGAATCTTGACCTCTTCGTGGATTCGTGCGTTTAATTAACCCTCAATTAAGGCCGTCACGGCTTCTGTAAATATATATTAAGGGTGAAACTTTGTCGGCGATACGTGTACGTAAAGCGATAAGCTGTGTGAACTCTTTTAGAAACTTTATGGAAACTTTCGTGTGTACAGGATGTTTCATTTATTTGCCACCACGTGTCGAGTGTTTCGTTATTATTAACGCGGCAAGAGCACGAGTCGTTTCGAAAGAGAAATTATTTATACTTGCGAGACACGAGATTCTCTCTTGCATTAAGTCGTTAATAAGAGGAAATCTTTAATTGGGGGAAGGGGGACCGGTGAAAATGAATGGAACGATTTGCGCATGCACGAATGCATTCTACGATATGTATATGTAAGAAATTCTTTCGTGTCGATGCTATTACACACGTAGGATCGTTTCTATTAGCGGGTATATATGTATACTTTTTTTTTTTTTTTAGAGGCGAATGGACGGTCGTTCGATTGACGAACAGCGATCATCCATTCGCGCTCCAACCACTCTAAATTCACGGCCAAAATAATGTTTAGGGATGCTCGTATGCCTTCTACACATACACCTGAACACACACATACACTTGTAAGATTTATACACTCTCTGGGGTGTCGATCGAATGGGCGCAACCCCTTCACCGTGAAGAAAAGAGATAAATAAAGAAAGATATAAGAAAAATTCATACACCTGTATAAAATTGGATATCCAGGAAAAGATGTTTGAAAAATTTCCGATCGTATCTATTCTCTCATTTTTCTAAAAGTTGATAAAAAAGTAATAATAATAATTAAGGTTTCTTATCTTCTCAAAAGAATTAAATTAATTGATTATAAAATTTACAGATTTGTCGAAGAATTACCTGTATGGAGTTTCGATCAATCGATCCCACATCCCGTGCACACATTAATTGTACGTTTTCTCTTCCTCTTCCTAGCAACTTCCTCGAACCTCTCATCGATCATAGTGGAAATCGTTCGAGAGCTCGGTGCAGAGATCACCAGGAGATCGTCGATCGTATCCTCGATTCTGTATCTATTGAAAGTGTCCGCCGTGTGATAAAGGCGGGCTATCTGTAATATATTATTATTATTATTATCTCGCAACGATAGGAGGCAAGAGTTGATATTTGTAGGTTAAAACAGAAAAAAGAAAAAAAAATAGGGGAACGAAGTAGAAAAGGCTGATCTCCGCCGTGTAATTTTTGTATTTTCGGGTAAGCGAGGCCGGCCGAGGATTTAATAATATATGGTAATTGTAAAACAGTACAACTTGCATCGCGTTTATTAATACGATTAGTAATAGCGATTACGAATAACACTTGTAACATAAGAGGAGAGAAATATGGTTCGCCGGCGATTTCCTGATGAACTCTCTGATTCTCAAAAGGAGAGATTTAAGAGAGATATTTTTGAAAAAAACTTTTCTCGGAAGATATTTTGCACGAAATTTCGAATACGGGTGGAAGAGAAGAAATTTTTCACGATAAGAATTCTCTGATTAAATAGAGAAGGAGTAAAATTTTAAAGAATCGACACGAGTCGTTTCCTCGATCGAGAATTTCCACGTGAATCGTCGATGATAAAAGTTCGAGGTTGCTTTCTTCGAAAATATATTCTTAGAAAACACGTGATAAGACTCAAGACCATCATGATGGTGATGTACTCAGATGTAAATAGAAACTGTAAGTAATTTAAACAAAAAAAAAAAAACACAACCATTAAGTAATATTACGTGTCTACGATGCCTATATCTGTTTAATCTACGTAACGAGATGGAAGCAATTAATTATTGCTGATCACTATTAAACTAATAACTAAACAGCAATTTATTCTATCTGTGTGTGTCGGTTTCGATTGGACATAGATTTTGTATCACCCTTTTTCTCCGTGTATGATGTGTAGCCAGAAGGTCGATTTCGAAGAGAACGGAATAATTTTTTTTTGTATGTAGCTAAATTAAATAAAGATTAATAAATAGACTTATGAATATACGAACGAAATAAAAATTTTATCTATAATTATAATTTACTTACGTTAGTAAAATAAATTTTGTTTATTCATATATCCTTGAAAATGAAAATAAAATTTTACGATACATAAAATTTGAAATTTTCGTAATCGTCGTAAGATGATCGATACCAGACCATTGGCTGTCAAAACGTGGAAAATCTAATTCCGTTCCCGTCGAAATCAACCTTTTCAATTGTAGATTCAATCGTGTCTTTCACAATTAAGTAGTGTTTGTAAATCGATTTGCGATAGACAGAGTCGCGTTTATTCGAAATTAGCTCGTAATTTAAAACGTACTGTAAGGAGCCGACCATAACGGTATAATGTCGATACTGTCGCATCGATACTGTCGCGTCGATTCTTTACAAGGGAAAAGAGGAAATCGCGCAGGCTATTCGATGTACGCTTTCGATCTTGATCGCAGTCGATATATTTCGATTTATGCACGTCGTAGATATGTCTACGCACCAGGTGCTTGAAGACCAGTTTTGAAAAATTTCAGACACAAAATTGCAAAATTCAAAGGAGTATTTTTTGAAAAAAGGCACTTAAGGCAAAATTCTCTTGATCAAAATATCAAAATAGCCAACCAGAATGAAACTTTTTATTCGTTTAAAGTAAATTCTTGCATTTTTATTGAGTGTAAAAAATTGAATAACGATTATTTTTTGGAATATACGAACAAATTTTGTCTTAATACATCGATTAATTGATTAAAATTTAACAAATTTTCGAATGTGCATAATTTTTATAACTTCTTTGTTTGAAATTGCTTTTAAAGCAATTTATTGAATAAAAGATATTCTAATTATATATAATTATTCGTAATTATAGATGTAAAACATTTAATTTATATGATTTATAGAAAATTTTTGATGTGTAATGCAATTGATAATATTCAGCAGAATATTATAAATATATAATTTATCTTTAAAATACGACATTTAAAATATGGTTTATCATAAAATACGGCATCAATCTAACAATTATACTTATTATAATTATAATTAGAAAAAATAATTAATAATAGTTCAACATTAATTATCGTATAAATATATAAATACATACAATATATAAATCTCTATAAAGCCTTTTTTCAAAAAGCTTCTCAATCACTTTTATATTTTCTTAAAATTTTTAATCTTGTTATTAAATGTTGCTTTATCAACGAATTTTCACTCAAAAATACAAAATCTAGTTAAATTAAAAAATTTTAATCTGATATTCGAAAATATTTCTAAAATTACCTTTCTAGAGAAAAACAATCACGAAATTGGTCTTGAGCCCTTATTTCTGTTAACTAGCTGTAAAAACTTGATAAATTATGGCCATGTCGAGAATCTTTGACGAAGAATCGAATGCGAATTGAAGGATTTATCTTTCCATTCTTCTTCTCCGTTTGGATTCTTCGTAGAAAAGAACGATCGATTGATACTTTTCGGTATATGCACATTTATCGTTGTAGAAAGTGAAACTTCACAGAAAAAAAAATAAAAATCGTAGTCGATTCCAGCCTTTCTAATTCCAAATGCGTCGTACTCGATAATTTTCGACTAAACAATCAAATATAAGTGGAAAACTGCGAATCAAAAAAAGAAAAAAAAATAAATCAGCACGAAAATCACACGGGTGAACAAATGTAAAGAACACGTGCATGAATATACGCAACACATACGTACACACAAAGATATTCAGAAAAAAAATTAAGATTAATAAGCGAGACGATTAAACTTTCCAGATGAAATTTCTCGATTGCTCGATAATTTGCATTCACACGTCGTATAATTTCTCACGAAAACATAAGAACGATTGTGTAAATTAAGTTTGTAAGGTTATCTTCGACTGGTAGCATAAGAAATGATCGAATGCTGCGAGAAATCGAATTCGTTTCTCTTTCGAGAAATCACCATCGTCGATCGATTATCGATTAGCTGATTCGATTTTAATTTTACTTCAGATGATTAATCTAATTCTTATAAAGAGAAAATAAAAAAGATAAAAATATAAAAAATTATTAAAGATATTTTGATTTCTCGTTGCATACGATTAAAAAAAAGGATTCTAGTTTGTACGCATAATAAAATAGCAACAGCAACAACCGTTTTGTATAGTGCAAGCACCATTTTTGAATACGAAAGTTTAATCGAAATCATTTCGAAAATTCGACGTTAGCTTTCGGATGATCAACAAAGCGAATGACGAATTCTAAGAACGAAATAAAGAAAATAAAAAAACAAGAAAAAAACTTAGAAAAAAGGAAAAAAATACCAGAGCATTGAAGACTGGCAATCAAAACTAACGTAGGCAGATTTATTCTGGTGTCTAGCACGATCATAGCAGCGACCTTGTCAGCATGCAACTGACTCGAATACAAGAATTATTTTCGATACGTATCGTCTAGGAACAAACGATTCGTTTGTTTTATCTAAATTATTTATTCTTGAATATAATTTGTTAAAAAGAAAAGAAGAAAAAAATTGAAGGATATTGTTAAAATGTTATGATTATAAATTTGATGAAGAAAGAATTTAATGAAATTTTGTATGATAATATATAAAATAATTTTGTTGAAACATAGAATTGATTTGGTATGCAGCGATGATAGTGCTAAACAAGAACAGATCGGCGAAGGGAACTAAATGCAATTTTATGCAACTCTCCTTCAAAGAAAAAAATAAAAAAATAAAAAGAAATAGATCGTACAGTTTTGCGAGTAAAATGCGCGTCTAATGTAACGCTAGTGAGTAGATAGGTAGGTACCTGCATTTCATGAAATTTAACATGCTTGAATAGCTCCTCAATAAATCGTTATACATGTTTTGATAAATCGTTGTTATTTCTTCTTTTATTTAACCTTTGAAAGAAACTAATCACATTTATGAAATATAAAAAAATATCAACACAATTAATTGTCATTATTAAAAAGCATTGAATTAAAAAATATAATGTTTCTTTCTTTTTTTTAAAAAAAATAATATATTCATTTTATTGAATATTTATTTGAATACTGATAATGATCTGCAATATTGATTGATAATCAATATTAAAATAAATTTAATCTCCTTTCTTCAAAATCTAGCTGAAATATTTAATTAATATCACTTTAAAAGACTTACTTTCATTTTATTGCATTTATTTATCAATAGCATAAGTTATTTTTATTATTCATCATACAAAACTCCATATCTTTTTATAAATATATTATTTTAAACATTATATATATATTATACATTATTTATACAGGTATTACATTTTATTTTAAATATTATTTTATTAAAATATCATTAAAATATTATTTTAAATGAAGAAAAAAAAATTAAATACTATTTAATACTTTCATTATCATATTAATTGATTTTTTATATATAATATATTTTTTACATACATATAAATTTTTATGTGTATTAATTCACGAGATTTATTCATTATTGGCTATAATTTATCCCATTCTCATTTTTCTATTAAAACTATATATATAATATATAATAAACATTTTCTATTAACTCATATAATAGAAAAAAATTCATTAAAAGAATATTAGATAAAAAATTAAAAATAAAAAATCAATGAATCATCAAGTTTAAAAACTTATATCGAAATCAAAGTTCATTTTCCTTGGATCTTGCACCAGTCATTCAAGAATTTTTTCTTGATGAAGAATCTCGAAAGTAAGCAACCGAAGATTTTGCAAGTGGCGAGTAATCGTCGTTATTGGCAGTTGAGATAAATGGCAGCCGCCTTATGGAGAAATTACAGCCAGGGAGATTCTAATCCGTCTGTCGGATGCCATAAGTTACACTGTTAAGGAATTACAGATCATAGCCGAAATAAGTTCTAATGAAAATGCTGATTAATGATAAAGGGAAGCGAATCTTAGATCATATGTGGGCAGTCTTCTGATCTTTTTCTCTCTGTAGTTGATATTACAAATTGAACAACATAGTTTCTTTTCAATCTTCGAATTTGTCTTTACATTGTCTAATCAATTGATTGAAAATGATTAACGATGAAGAGAGTAAATACTTAACATAAGATCTTTGAACCAATAGTTTAAGATAAATTTCCATATGTATGTAATCCTCGACACTTAATATCTGAAATTAAAAATTATTTAATATTTGATTTGTTATTTTTTTACATATAAAAAGAAATTTCAAATCAATTTTAATTAAATAATTGAAGTTATACTATTTAGTTTATTCTATCTGTATCTACATATAAAAAATATTTATTCTTTTTAAGTACAAAGAAGTTATTATACTGATTATAAAAATATAAAAACAATTAATTAATGTTCAGTATAAAATAATTTAAAAAAAAAATACCTGTTACTTGGACTTCAGAGAATTCTGAATGATTCTTTACAAGTGAATTTTCAAGATGATATTATTTAAAATAATTTAATAGGTGTATAAAAATTATTTCCATTCAACATCAAACATTTAAAGGCTTTAACCAACTCCAATTCCCATCTAGAACAAGAAATAACAGAAATCCATGATTCAAACTTAAAATTTCAGTTCTGTTCCTCACTCTAACGATTCTCTTCTTTTTGAAAAGAGCACCGTTTCGAAATTGCGACATGTCATGATCGAAACCGGAAGCCAAGTTCGCACACAATATTGGTTGGCTCTGTGGTACGAATTCAAAATCAACGTGGCCCGTGTACCGACGACACATCGACAATCACGATGATGTAAGCAATGTTTACAGGCGGCACACGATAAGAAACTACGCTCACGACGCGCGAAAAGGTGACTCCCGAACTCGCCTGTTTCTTCAGTCTTCTTCTGCCTCTCTTTCGATTACGTGCTCGCCGGTTTTTAAGCCTCGAGCAACCATCAGATTGCGTGTAACATAGCTTTAATCTCACACTTTCATCAAAAACCTACTCGCCCGTGCTAACTATAGAAACGAATATCGTATGGAAAATATTATCGACTGCTTGTTAAGTGCGCCAACGCGATAACGAGCGGCTAGTTAGTTAGTTTTATTCCTTCCAGTCAAGGAGACTGATGAGTGCCAGTTGGTTGTAATATCTCCAAAATATAACG
The DNA here is from genome assembly GCF_029169275.1 of Apis cerana. Taxonomy (NCBI): domain Eukaryota; kingdom Metazoa; phylum Arthropoda; class Insecta; order Hymenoptera; family Apidae; genus Apis; species Apis cerana. The sequence goes on along the minus strand of NC_083854.1, from coordinate 5,333,192 downwards.
AAAATTACGAGAATAACGAATAATATAATAGCGAATACAATAATAGATATTGTGATATAATCAAAATGATGAGAAAAATGGTGAGAATAATAAATAAATAATCGAACGTAATATTTTTAAACGTTTGTGATAAAAAAGTGTATAATATTCAAATGATAAAAATGCAACACGAACGGAATGATGTCAGCGATTCGTAGCTCGAGTGAAATTCAGTCTCTTCAGTACGAAGACGAGATTCATTATGTCACAATGTCGCATGAAAATTTCATCGATTTATCACGACATTCGTCGATATCGTGGGATAATAGCGAAAAGTGGCTCGAAAAATAGATAAAGAGATAGATTTCTTTGTTTCGACCGGTCTACTTCAATATTTCGTGGAAAGGAAACTCGGTTTGTTTATTGATTGTTCAGATTATTCCTCGTCCGTCCTTAGCTTTGACGACATTAGTTTTCACGCGATCTATCAGTCCATTGACAAAACAAGTTTCCGCGGGACGCGTATGCTGACGCAAGTCACTGTTTACGATCAACACGTGCTGCGCAAGAATGAAGTGCACGGAGTTTGCTAGTTATGTGTCGAGTGCCTCGCGATCCTCGCGTTCGTTCTTGCATACTTTGGCATTTCAAGAGCGCGAAATTCTTCGTTTAATTATCGAATACCTCTAAGAATTTCGTATTCGTCGATTTAATCGTCGAGTTAAATTCCTAAAGAGCGAATCGACCTGACTTATTGATGAAAAATTGAAAATTCCTCGTGTATTTAAAATCTTCACTTTCAAAGTGTGTTATCGTTTCTAAAATTCTGAAAGGAAGGAATTCCATCTTCATCGATTCAATCGCAAGATAAATTTCCAAAAGAGCAACTCGACGTGTTTTGTTGATTAAAATTTAAAATCCATCGATTTATATTCCAGAATATATTATTTTAAAATTCGAAAAAGAAAGAAAGAAAGAAAGAAAATCGAGTATGAAGGTGGAGAACGTTGACGAAGAGGAACGGTACCGGAAAGGCAAATCACGATGGACACGATGGATCATTGTTTTCTCGAGGCTCGATAAACTGCGCGCACTATCGTGAAGCGGCAGTGAAACGCTGACGACAGTGATGTAACGGTGGAAAATAAAGCGGTGACTCGTGTGGATATTGGTACCGTGTGCTGGCGCACGCGTAAACACGTGCGAGCGGACCCCGGTTACTTTCCTCGAAATTCGATGGCAGTTTTTGAAACACGCCGAACCGGTGATCAAGTCTTTCTCTCTCGCGATCGAGCCACATCGATTTTTAATCCTTTCGTTGCGAAACGAGCATATAAACGTCGAGCAATCGTTCGGTATAGATGTACGTATAATATGAAATTACTTTTTCCTTTCGTTTGAATTACATGGTAATTAACCCTCGGTTTATTTGTAATTGGATCGTTCGAGAAGAGAGCTTTGAATGAAAAAGAAAAATCCATCTTGGAAATAGAATTACATTAAAAATTAGATTATCGATATTCTATGTATATTTTTGTAATTGTTTTTGTTTTACGTAAGTAACTTTTAAATGATGTGATTCCATAATTTTCTTCAAATATGTATAATTTAATAAAGTAATGATAAATGTAGAAGGCGGCTAGAAATGACTTAGTCATCGCCGTCTATGGTCCGCCATCCGAGGGTTAAATATATGAAATATTCAAATCTTCATGCGCATATTTTCTCAGTATTAAACAAAATTGTATTCACTTGCAACATCAAATAGCTCCAATTTCGAGAAGATCGTAATAAAAAGTTTTATTAAGTCAAATCGATCCTCTTTTTTTCTAATTCTACATTAATATCGTTAATTTTTTTCTATTATCAAAGTGATCGTGAAATTATCTTCTATTCTTGTGAACTTATCTTATCGTTAAAAACTTTATAGCAAAGTGGAACGATTGAAACGATCGAAATGGCTCGGATCGCGACGTCGACGATCCGTCGAGACGATATTAAAAAAAATTCTTACGGAGCACGTCAGATTCTATTTTCGACTTGGCCAACCTCTTGACACTCATTAGCGTTTCCATATTCCCGCATCGGAGAGGTCAAAACCGAAGTCTTATCGCTCGATTGCTAACAACCGATTTGTTCTGCGCGCGAATTTCAAAAAAGCGAGCGGAAACAAAAGAAAAAAATCGAAAAAACAAAACTTAAACGGTGAGCAACGAATTCGATTCGAAACGAATTTCTTCGTTTCTGGAGTTCTCATTAATCTTCCTGAAGGAAGGAATCATCCATCTCGAGCGAAGGAATCACTGACTTTATCGAATGCTTTCTTCGGATATTTGACTGTTCAACTTAATTAATTTCGTCCAAGAAGATGTTGAGCGACGAAACTTTATATTTCCACGAGCTGCACAATTGACACAGTAATCCATATTACTGTCAGCTCATCCATTTCTCTCAATTACTAAGGCTTCTTCGATTTCTTGCGGTCATTTCACTTGCTAGTCTTTTCTCCGTTCGTTTCTTTACTTCATCTACGAGATCAAGACTTTTCACATTGATCTTATTGATCAGTATGAGGAAAATTTAAAGAAACCTATAAAAGAAAATGAGAAATGAAGAAATAAATGTGCAAGAGGAAAATTGTATGATATATTCTTTGATTACCTTTTTCGTCAGATCAGATATAAAACTTACGACAAGGTGATCTTGTCAAGATTCAGAAGATTGTTAACAAATGCGATTGAACTATCGACGGAATGGTTGGCTCGAATACCAACGCGATAATAAACCTACAATTTTCTTAATAGCGATGAAGAAAGAAAGAAATGAATTTGTGCGAAGAAAATTTTGGAAGCGTTGTGTTAAAGTGCTATGAATTAGTGTGAGGGTTGATTCTTTCGCTGTTTGAAGGATCGAACCATGGGCAATGGATCTTCTTGCTGTCCGCATCGTAAGAAGGTGAGTTCTTTTCATTGTTCATTTTTTAAATTTTTAACTGAAAAAGAAAATTAATTTTGAATTGCTAATTTCTTAGATTTAATATTCTTTTTATGCATTTATTATAAATTTATGCTTCTACAATTTTTATATTTCTAAATATTTCTATCATTTCTATGTCTGTGTCTATAGTTTTTATATTATTCTGTGTAAATATGTGAAAATGTTGAAAAATGAATGGAGAATAATAAGTAGCTTTCTATATTATGTAAAAGAGAAATAGTTGTTGAAAGATATATGAGCAAAATATTAAATTTAATTATAGGTTTTGAATATTTAATGATATGAGATGATAAAAAGACAGCAGATATTGTAAGTTTGGTGCATGATCATCCTGCAAGATGGCAGCACGCTTCAATTATGATAATATCAGAGACACTAATTTGAATGATAAGAACATTGATTATTAGTTAAATTTCATTTTGAAATATTTTTAAATTTAAAATTCTGCATCTGAAACATGAAATTTTAATAGAAAAAATTATTTTAAATATATTACTATTTATTTGCAATTAAAAATATAAAATTTCACGTATAAATATTCACATTGTATATAAACAGCTAAAATAATTCCGTTCAATTCTTAAATTAATCGAGTAACATAAATTTTCAATACTATAGAAACGTGATAGTTAATTATAATATTTAAATTGCAAATAAGATTCGTGAAACATGAAATACTTTTCTATTTCTTTCATTCTGAATACAACACATTTTCTAAAATATAAATCCAGTTAAGAATATTTACATGTTCTAATTGTATTCACAACAATTTTAACAAAATATTCATTTATTCACACTTTAAAAAAAAAAATCTTATTCTAATTCTATACAAGTACGATCAATAGTTACGATTGATACGTATCGATCCTTTCTCCTTTCGATTTTAATAACACCGAATCAACGAAGGAATCTCCTTCGGTGCAGAACCTGTTGCCAATCAATTGCACAAGCAACACGGAGCGGCATCGTTAGATCCTAACGAGTCGTTGCGAAAAAAAAAACGAACTGCTGTGAAGCGACGATATCCACGGGAAAAACAAGTGGACGGGGGTGAAAGGGGGATGCCCGTCAGCTGATAGATATCGGACAGATTCGCAATTGTGCAATTGTGCCACGCGGAACGGGCACGCGGCCTTCGAGTCGAGAATAACTCGAGTCCGAGTTATTTTCTGAAACCAATCTTGCCGCTGATATACGACTGAAAAAACCGATTACGATCGACCGAACAGTCTACTTCCACTGCTTTTACGATTGTCTTCTTTTTTTGGATCGATACGTACAACATACATATATTAAATATTATTTTTAAAAGGATTAAAACACATTCGTTACCGCTATTTAAAAAGAAACATTTTGATTACGTTAATTATAAAAAAATACTGAGCAAATGTAGGTAGTTAATTCTTGCACTATACATAATTAAAATTAATAAACAAGTTCGTTATGGGAGATGTGACAGCGAATGTGTTAAGTTGAAGAATTTGATGTTTTGAAGAAATGGATGAATTAAAATATAGAGAAAAAAGTTGGAAATATGAGGATAAAATAATTTAATCCTTGTATCAATAACAAAAATTTTCAACATTTTTCCAATTTCTTAGATTTTTAGTAATTTTTTTATGTTCTTAGCTTGGAATATAATAAATATAATCTAAATAATCCAGTTAGATTTGAAAATCTTTTGAAGAGAAAATAATAGACTTTTAATTTTATGTTAGAGAGTGTCAAATTATAAGGGATTAATCTTTGAGATTTAGATACATTGAAAAGATTTGCATAATATTTAATAAACTACATATTTCAACTTTTTTATCATAAAAAAATAATATAAATTATAAATAAAAAGAAAGTTATAATTTTAGTATTACCTATCTCTTTTTTTACGACGTTAATCATAATTTGTTCATCAATATCGAGTACTTGAATCAGTTACAAATTGCATGCTGTGATCAACTATTTCTTTCCCAAAGAAATACCCCTCAATTAATCGAAAATTATATAGTTTTTTTGATAATTTAATAATAATTTAATATAGACAGATCATTTATAAGTTCTGGGATCCGTAAAACCAAAAGTAACTTCATCCAATCTGAAAAATAGATATTTATTACTGTACGTATTAATAATATTTAACGCTCTTCAAACTTGGTATTAATCAAATCGATAAATTACGATCTTATCGCTAAAATTGTTAATTATGAATTTATCTACCATAATAAAGTAACAATTCAAAATTATTAGAAGAAAAAGTATAATAAAAAAAACATGAAAAATTAAATTAATGAACAATTTAGGAGACCGTAATTAATTAATAGTCGAATATTATTTCAATTTTAATGATCAAAATACTTTTCCTTATATTCATCAAATTTGGACATCATTGTAGAAATTAATTCTTCGGAATCATATGTATAATTAATCAGCACAATTAAAATGAAATTTCGTTCAAACTGTCTCGAGGTCACTTACTTACATGAAACGAGTAAATAGATTTTGCATATTTTATTTTTATGGAGAACCTGAAATTAAAGCTTTAAATAACAGCATTAAATTCTACGAGACTAATTTACTAACTAGTAATTATCCGTATCAAAATACATAATAATTTCTCAAGTGTTACGAGTTATTAAGATATCGAATTCTTTTCCACAAGGAAACAAATTTCATTTTGAAACGAAGCCATAGCTTGAAGAAATTATAGTCAATCGATATTTTATTAATTTATCGCCATCGATACATTAAAGATTCACGTCAACTATCAAGACCAATCATTTTACCTCGTAATTAAAGATACTGTTCCACTATATCGAAACCTGAGAGCACATCGTAAATTTTCTTTCAAATCTTCGCAAAAACTTTCCATCCCTTATAGCTGATGTTTTTATGACTTGCAAAGAATCGTAAATCATTCCAGCTCACATTCCTGGTGCAGCTACTTTCCAACGAGATACACCTTTCTTTTTTTTTTTATTTGTCCTTCATTTTATTATACACCTAAATAAAAAAAAAAGAAAAAAATTAAAAAAAAGATTACATAAGAATGTTTAGAAATAATAAATTTAATTTTATGTATGAAAAATATAATCGTGATCATGTACGTAATCGAGTGTGTAACTCGTATTCGTTATATAATTTATAATTATAAAAACGATACAATTATGAATTATATAATTTATCCTCATACCATGTATAGAAATTATTAAGAAAATTACGATTCATTATTAAAAAAAAAATTGCATTTTGCGGTGATATAAATATTCTCATTATCATTCTATTATTAAACTAGATGTGCATATATATATTTCATAGAAGATTAATCTATTGTTCTATAACATCCTATAGATCACGATTTCAGGTAAGCTCGTTAACAAATCAAGAGGAACAAAATACGAATAAAAAAAGTGAAGAATTATAAAAGATACCTACATAGTTTGTAAGTTACAATTATTTTGGTACGTTTATCAGTCGTGTAACGTGAGATCGGATGAAAAGGACCGACGCGAAAAACGATGACAATCGTTGTAACGGGCGTAACCCAATTAAGGATGACATGGGTAATTGCGACGTATCAGGTGTTGCAGAAAAGCTGCAAGTACTTTGTCACGGTCTGTTATCTGCTGTCACGAGTGAAAACTTTCTCGTGAATCCTTTGTTGGGCTTCGCAGGTCGGTGAACCGATATCCAGTTTGATCTCGCAGCCACGATTTCTTACGATTTATAGGCTTAATTGAAGATTTCGTGACGAAAAGGGACAATTTCTGACCGACTTTGTGTTACACATAAAAAATTCCTTAAGAGGAAGAATGCTGTTGATATTTTTATGAAATAAAAACAAGAAGAAAAGTTTAACTTAAAAAAAGTGATGCACGATAAAGTTAAAAGCGAAATTTTTGCAATCTGAAAAGTATTCACGAGTAGAGGCTGTTAGATGGCAGTGACGTATTTGATGATGCAAAAAATTATTATTCTGTATGCATTTCATTAGCATTGATTAAATTTCTTTTGCAGCTTTTTTTATCTGGAACTTTGAAATTATAAATTTATTAATTCACTTATTTAGATGCCATTATATTTTAACGAAATCGTTATAAGTAATAAAAAAAGTTTCAATTGCTACGAGAAATAAGATATTAATATTTAAATTGTAATATATAATTAATGTATAAATAAAATAATAATAATAATTTTTTAATAAAAATAATCAATTAAACAAATGAATACAAAGAAATATTAATAAAAATCGTAAAGAATATACCATCAGTGGATTAATATCTTATAACTTATAACGCAAAACACATTTTTACCTCTTTTTGAGAGAAGACAATTATAATTCTATTAATTTAAAAAGAGCATTTAATACTTCACTCGATTATTGATCATCAATTAATATCGTCTAGCCAGATGTCTATCCTTACAAGACTCGATTTTCCAACGAAGGCATGAATAAATATCAAACATAAATAGGCAATTGTTTTTCTAATCGCGATTTTTCGACCCTGAAAGATACAATCGCGTAAACAGAGTAATTATTAGTACATGTGCAATATACATTATCGATATAAGAATAAAGTGATCACCTCGAACGAGTAAAGTGATAGGTATGAAGTGAGGTCAATTGACTTTGGTACAAGTCAACTGAAAGATCGTTTTCTCACAACGTCATAAAAACGGAAAATCCATTTCGTTTGCCTTCACCTTTTGACACGAGGCATTCATGTTCCTTCAACTTACTGCGTTAAATAAAAAAATGGTGATCGAAATATCTTCTCTTCGCTTATCATGCTTCGAGCAACTTGCAATATCCGCCATTATCGCCAATGAATCGTAAGATCTGGAATTTTAATATTCATTTTATTTTCGAGAAAAAAATCATTATAAATTTATCTATTATAAATTATAGATTACCTGTGATGAACAAATGAATTTATAGATCGAGTGAATTTTTGCTGGTTAAAAGGATACCTTTGAGAAAAATAAGGATCTGTGAAACGTAACTCTTTTCATCGAGGAAAGGACAGAAAGATTATTAGTGGATATATGAATATTTTTTGATTAATTTAACATTTTGAGTAGATTATCAAGTTAATTAATCATTAGGCATTTTTTCTTAAATGAAATACCTTGAAGTTAGTAAAAACACCAACAAGATGTAATTATCGTATTGGAAAAAATGTCTACAGACATAGACTGATTGCTAATTTGTGTAACTTATCACGTTCAATCGATTAATCAAATGTGCCATTAGAAAATAATAATTTTCTATTAAAATTGTTCGTACATTTATTATATCGTAACTGGTATTTGACATTTTTGCAATATTTTTGCAATATATATTTTTCAAGATTCTTGTTTTCTGAATCAGGCAAATTTATATTTATTAATTTTTAAGATCCGTTATATCTCGATTAAAATTAATTATATATTATTATTTTCGATAGATTACACCTGTTTATTACATTAATACATAATTTTCAAGTTACTACGTTAATTTCTGCATAATGATTTTTTTACGATTTTTATTATTAATGACATATCTTTTTTTTGGAAAAAAAAAGTAATAGAAAAATCCTAAGAAATGAAACAAATTATTTATTTATAATTATCATAGAAATTATTTTCGTCGAATCAAAATTCAAAGAGCAGAAAGACTTTTTAAATCCATCCTCAAAGATCAATTTTTAGTTAAATCCGAGTTAAATTTATATTTCTTATCGAGCTTCGTAAAAATATAAATAACCTTATCAAGATCCAATTTCCAAATCGAAAACAACTGTACAAATAAAACGACGTCTCATCGATAAAACCTTTCGATTTGCGCCCATATCATCGACGAATACCCACGTTCGACGAAACGAGAATTAATCTGCAATTAATCTCAGATTCACGCTAAGATTCGGAGAAATGTTAAGCCACCGTTATCCAGTCCCAAAGATGCATTAAGTCTATCACCGATTCGATCTCGAACGAGATAAACGCGTGATTTACAACGTCCGAGTTTGGTCAGATAACGCGTTGCACGGGCACAACAATATACAGATACAGATTATACATACGGAGAAAGAGAAAGAGTCGCAAGGTAGATTCAAGTGTCACTGTCGAGATCTCGCGCCTCGATCGCGATCCAGACAGTTGGATCGTGATTAACGAGACTAGGCGTGTTTAAATCGCGATAACTTAGTCGATCGTGATCTCACCAGTCAATACAACGTTCGATACGTGTCCTACGAGGACCACGATACGCTACTACATCTCCCAAACAGAAGTCAGTCTGGCAAATCGCGGCTGAATGCTAATTGCAATCGAGCAGGCTCGTTGTCACAGTCGATTTATCTTGTATCTTCATGAAACTCTTCCATACAATATTATCGTAATAAAAACGTGTCTTCCATAGAACGAAGCAATTTCATAGATGAAACGATCGAATAACTGTACACCGACTTTCTTTTTCTTCCATTTATCAAACGACACACGATCAATCATAATCTATTCATAAGTTATTAGAACGAAAATTGACAAGCGTTAAGCATTGATTAACGCGAAGTTATCGTGGACGAGCAATAGATGATTAGATACCAAGCTGCCGTAGCGACATCAATTTACATTTATATTGCATTGCCTTGTATGATTCTTTATTGCTTCTGCGCGAACAATGTGCGTGTATGTCTTTGATTCAGCCTCATCGCTGTTTAATCATGGACGTTTGATCATTCCGTTTCTAACCAACGATCTGGGAAAAGCATCGACAGGAAAGACTAATTTATAGCCATTGGAAGGTATATTCTTCGATCGACATTTTCTTTCTAATAAGCCAACGTGAAGGCAAGAGAGGCGGTTTAGGTCAAGGCGTTCATCGAGCAACATTGTTCTTCGTGGCGAAAGTACGCATACGATTATCGTCTATTTATCCCGATGCTCATTTAGAATGATGCATACACGCGCATACGCTTTACTACCAAGCTGACGATCGTTTGGAATCGTTGGAATCCATTGGAATTCTAAGAACCGATACGCTCTCAGAGTCTAAGAGCGGAGCTCGATAAAATTCTTTTTATTTCGGCATTAAAACGAATCATTTTTTTTTTTTTTTTTTTTGAGATCGACGCTCATTTCACGATCTAACAATCCTGCCGAGAATATGCCTTCCCTATCGAGGAATTTCACAGAAGAATTTCAAGTCGAACGACTTCCTTACTGTCAGAATCACGGTTGACCTTACTACTCGAGGATGATGTTGGAATTACCGGAGAAATCGAGTTTGTGACCGATATAGCCCTTTGCATTCCGTGAGCGTAATTGTTCGATTATAATAAGCCATGTTTTTACGACTGTACAAATCATCTTCCATATCCGTGAAATATTTCTCGAGGAATCTTTATTTTAGAATCGATGATCGGTTGTTGGAGAAAATATTCGAAGTAGAAGTCGATGAGAACTATTTTAATCAATCTGAAAAACTGATATTTATTTATTTATTAAATGTCACTCGACGATCGAGGCAATCAGACTACGATGGTTCAACTAGATTCAGTTATTCTACTAACGTTCGAAGCACGCAGACTGCTTGGTGATCAATCAAGCTCAGGATTACATATCTAAACGACAATCAGGATTGTAAAGGAGACATTGCATAATGTTTAGTTGTGTGATTCATCTATCGACAGTGGGCAAATTTCATCTTTGATCTGATACGTGTAAACTCGTTTCTTCGAGCTGGTATTACAGCTTGTTGTCGAGTACCTGGAAGAAAAACGTTTCAATATTTGCAAAAATGATTTTCGCAATGTATCATATTTCTCAAAATTTAAATCTATTAAATCTTCCATATTAAATAATTCGAAATGATTCCAAGATCAAAACATAGATCATATATTATATTCCTAAAACCAAAATATGTATATATGCGAATGTAGAGAAAAGTGTAGTCAAACTAGATACTTATCTGTTACGAGTATCGACTTCAACAAGATTCAACCGGTTCCAAGAAGAATCGAGTGGCTCAGGATCGGATAAAAGAAAACGATATTGAAAATTGCTTTTAATCTAAGACGCGCAACAAATCGTGAAGGATGATTGAATCGATTACGCGGTATAAAAGAACGAGACAGTCGAGTAACAAGGCAATGTGAGTCCTGATATAAATCACCAGTCAAACGCATTGACTGTACACATATACAAATCAATTGGGGAGATCTAATTTGTTCAGAAATAAGAACACGGATAAACGTCATGAGAACGAGGTGAATAAAGTCTTTATGCACAAGAAGTTATTATTATTATAGTTAGACAGCATAAAACCATGAATCTGTCGATGAAGATTGGCCAATATGGAATTAAAGTAATCCATCGTTTTGTCTTGCAACGAGATTCGAAATAGCGCTATAAATTGAAATTAAAAATGAAATTCGAAGAAATGGCCGGAAGATAATGTTATTGCACATTTTTAGAAATTATTATGATCTTTATAGACCACACGCATAGTTTGACCATACTGGAAAATATGTAATATAAGTACAATTTTGCTCGAGGCCACATAGAGATTCGCATAACGATCCGTTAACTCTATCATTATGCCGAGAATGTATAGATGGAATTGTTCGCTCGTTTCCGTGTAAAAGTGGCATCGAAGATGGAATTACAAGACAGGCGTGTACGCATACACGACGATTTTAAAGAAATATACATAATATTTTTTTACTTAAATTATGAATTTGCGTTCTTTGAACATTCACATCAGTCATCTAGATACCTTTATAAGATTTGTATTATCATTAAAACATTGTTTTGTTTACTGTTAGTATAGCTTCTTTCCCAAACTATTTCTAAATTAATGAACAAATGTTAAATAATGTTAATATTTTGATTAATTAAAGAATTTTTTATAAGATAAGACATTTAATATCATTAATACAACAAAAGTAAAGATTTAAAGAATCATTTCATATAAAATCATATGTACTTTTTAATATTTCAATAATAATATTTTCAATATATATTATACTTGTTTGTCCAATTTCTTAACCAATAAAAGTTCTTTGCAATATTATTCAAAAAACACATATTTTTAATTGATGTCACATATTATAATATTTTGTAACACAATTAAAAAAAATTAAAAAAAATTCTTTTAATAAACATTATAATACTATCTTTGAAAATAATAAATTATCAATTAATCTATCGACAAGACAAATAATAAATGTACATATTGTATCATATTGACTTGATTATTAATAGTTTCTAACCTCAAAGAACTTTTCATAATGAATAGTTATAGGCTACATTTATATTACAATAATTATGAACATTCAATTAAACTATACCTGCTGATAACATCTTTGACATTAATCATCCACATCATAAAACCCATATTGGAAGCTGTTCCTGGATGATTGAAAAATTGTCGTCAGGACCATTAAATGTGCGGTAGCTCTGTAAACACGCGGCAAATCCACAGGGAGCCACGTTCACCATTTCCGATCCAGCGCTTGCTCGGTCAGTTGCATTAAATTTCTGTGCGGTCGACAGAGTTGCTTCTACGAGAGCTGCAGAAAAATACTGTATGAAGCCTCGGTATTTCCTGTACACTCCTTGGTGTATGCTAATGCAGGGCCAATACACGTCCAGCTTCATTGTACGTGTATCGCCGTGTTAACTACGTGATCGCGTGGGCGTACGCAACGTAACAGAATACAACCGTCGATCAGTGTTTCTAACGAAAATAAAGCCATTCGCGTGCCGGCTACGATCGTAAACTCTAGCAGCGTCTTCGCGGATATTAATGCCTGGTTTCTAGGAAAGAATCGCTAACGACCGACATGTCCCCGTGTAACTGTGATTCGATATGAATCAAGCAAGGCAGAAATATGATAATGGCGGACACGATATTACACGCTAGTCGCATAAAATGTCCGCAGGCTTCTATGGCGCCATAACGGTCGCAGTTTTTCGACGGATAAGGAGTAGGAATAATCGTTAATCCGTGAAGCTTTGAAGATATTTTTCGCGGTTATTAATAATTCTCGATGATATATCGAAGAAACTAATATGAAAAAATAGAATTATTAAGATGTTTTGCTCCTTACCTGTTTATTGCTTGTAAAATTCGAACAGAAACAAATAAAGACCGATTCGTTTCGTAATTTACTTGCGCGGCACGTACGTTTAAAAATGGTGCTACCAGATGGCGATTGCGTCGCCAACATGAACGTTCGTGAAACGTGAATTTTCTCAGTCCTATGTTTAAAAACATCATAATCGAGGTCATTGTACGGAATAATATATCTCAAACTCACAAGTAATTTGAATCTTCATAAAAATCTAATACGGAGGAATTCTTTTTATCACGAAACAACGGAAATTTTGAAGTTCTTTGCGTCTTATTTCACAACTCTTAACAAATTTAGTGAATTATCCGTCGCCATGTCGGATTTGGTATTGGTTCGCGTAATATTTTACCCTAGTGCCACCCTACTTCTCATCTATAGTGAGATTTGAAATGAAAAGTAAACGTGGGCGCGGGGATTTGAAATCGCGTTCGAGACGCTTCGAGAGATCGAGAAGTCGAGTGTAGACAGTACGACAACGTGTGGCGCAGCCGCGGAAACTTTCGTTGATCGTCTCGTGAGTCGAGTGTCTATTAGCAGTTATCGTCGTACATTTACGAGAACGAGTGTGATAATTACGATCTTATTAACGAACGAAATCGCTCGCCGTAGAAAGTATATAATAAGCTTAATGAACTACTTCAAAGTGACAGGAGTGAACGTTAACAGCTGTTTGTGCGTGCACAATTTCTATCAAGATACCTACGTTCTTTGTTTGTGACGACACATTTCTCACATATCGTTTTACAAATATTCGATAATGGAATAAAGAATTCTCGTAGGTGAAACGTAATGAAGGTCGCGATTCGACCAGTAACCTTTCAAATATGATGTAACTTCCTCGCAGTGAAAGACTTGATCACTTGTAATCTGTATCAGACGCGCGCGCTCTATGATTTCTGGCGGGACAACTTTTCAAAGCGTGTCGCGTAAAAACTATTCGATTATTCGTGTGACAAGCATACAAACGAGACACGTAGCGTTGTTATTACAGATGCACGCAATGTACTCGTTAACCTGTAAATGTTTGTGAACAGAAACAGTTATTTGCCAGAGTTTTTTTCATAAAATTTACTCGTTTCACCATGAATCTGGTGATGAGTTAAGTATAAACTAGAAAAGTGAGGTTAAGTGGAAAATGCGGACTGCGGCGCCACCACGAGGTATCAAACAACTCCGTCGAACCACAGGACACAATGCTTCCGTGGATTACAGAAATCGAATGGTATGTTAATTTTAATGATATTTTTATATATTTATATATTATTAATTTTCTATCATAGTAATAATTACGAGGAAAACTAGTTATTTAAAAATTATATTTTAATATTCAGTGCGTAGATCTAATGCAATATTCATGTGTTATTATTTCATTTTTTATAAATTTTCTAAATTGAAATTACTATCTATCAAATAACATATTCTACATTGAAAAGAATCAAACGCAAAAATAAAAACATTGAAAATATTTGAAGATTAAATTATTGTATATAAAATCTTTAACTTATTTATTGTTAGAAGTATATTCTTTACAACAGTTAATCCATTTTAACATTACTAAAAGTAATTAACTTGATATAAATAACATGATGATTATTAAAATTTTGAAATATGTTTAATTTTTATTTTTCGATTAAATATTTCAACAATTCTCATCATATATTTTTCGTAATTTCATCTTATCACTAGAGATTCGCCATATGTTGGAATCACGCGGATTCCATGTTGATTTTCCATTCGAGCACACAGGAAAATGTTTCCTTTACGGGGTTCGGAAAGTATTGAAACCGGTTTCATTCCGTATATGCTTAAATCCAGTTTCCTTTCACCTTTACTCAAGAACTATCGGTGTCGTTCGCCGTATCGCGGCTTATCAGGGCGTTTCGCGTTTATTGGCCAGGGATAAGGCGCGTTCCTCGTTTCATTTCAGTCGCATAATCGAACTTTCGTGTGGTCTTTATCAAGATCGCGACTCCATTAACGAAACATGCGTATATATTATTCTTCATATTGATTTTAGAATTGGGATCGTCAATTAACCGTGTCTGAGCGCCAGTCCATGTTTCGAAAGCATAATCTCATTAATTTTATTTATATCCGTTAGCACAAAGTTTTCGATCAATTCGATGATATTATCATAGCACGAACGTATCAAGTTTCGTTCACGCTTTGCTTTTCAACCTTGCTGTTTAATGACGGGCTTCTTCACGAATCGATGTCCAAGAAATATGCATAGTGACATTTCTTTCGTTGGCAGTTTGATAGTTTTTTATAAGTTAGATTTTTTTGTTTTGCAAAACTCTCGAAGGCTATTTTTTCTTCTTCTTTTTTTAGAGAGTTAATTGTCTTATTAATGTGTCTTCGGTAAATGGTCGAGCAGCAAGAGAGAATTCAATGTAATCGAAAGCAATTATATTCTATTCGTTTCCTGGAATGTTTTCATTTCATTGTTAATATCGTAACATATGGAGATTCATGTAATAAAGATTATAAAAGATGTTATATAGAATATTAAATGGCAGGTGTGTTAGATATATTTAAAAGTTTGTGTCTTGTTAAATGATATTTGATATTTAGTAATATGTATTTTGTGCCATGTATGCAAAATTTCTTGTGAAATATCTTTTAATGCTTTCTCCAATATTCTCTTAATATTCTCTTATTTCTCTTTAATATTTTAAGGCGTTTTTTCTTTAAACTTTAATTTTTGTTAATTCTAACATAACTATATTAAAATATAACTATATTAAAATTCAAAAGAGAAAAATAAATAGATGGAGACTTGAAAAGCATTTCAAAGTCAAAGTGATGTTTTATGATTATTATATAATATCTGACTAGATCCGAAGTAAACTCAAGACTTTGTGCATTAAGTACTATTTGTAGAAACATAACTGATCTTGAAATGTCCTTGACGCCTCCACTCCTTGACTCCTACTTGATATTTTAATATCCTTTATAGTCTCCTTTAGTCATCAAAAAATCCATTATTCAAAATCCTATTTCAGAAATTTCTTATTTAGAATATAATATATTGCACATTTTGCATTTTTCAATTTTGTAATGATGGAAATTTTCATTTATTAATGCATATTATATTGTAATCATGTAGAATAATTTAGAAGAAAAATTAAATTTGATTACTCGTGTTGGATGTTTTGAATTTCGTTCTGCAAGAATCGTATTTTAAAATTTTTCCAATTACCGATTAAATTATATTATAACACTATAGTCTACGACTTAATCAATAAAAAATACTTCTACGAAGTTCGAGCGAAAAATATCATAATCACATACAAAGTAACAAATCAATACCCGTATGTTAAATAACTATATCTCGATGAAACAGCAATCCGTTGATTTTAAATCGTCGATATTATGCAAATCGAATTAGCCGCCGGCTATATCATAAAAACGGTCGATTTAGCAGATTTTCCGTCGACATGGTCCGCCTACGTTTCGGAATAACAGCCTTGACCCATCGATTCGAGATCAAATCGAACCATACAACATTCCATAATATTTCTTTCACACAAATTAAAAATCAACGAAATCTGTAATAAAGATTTCCTTACTCTCGTTTCTATTTTTGCTACTAAAAATTACAATGGAAATCCAATTCCTGCAAGTAAAAACATACAACGTTCATTAATCATAATTAAAAGGAAAACCTCGTACGTACGACAATAACATCCGCTGACAAGAACCATCAACATGGCGCCGAGATTTTCTACACGGTACGCAGTTGAGTAATACCGCCGTCCCATCGATGATGCGCGTTGAATCGAAGTGCACGTGCACCTTGTACGTCGCACACTCGAACGAATCGAGCGGAATGATCGACCGGACGTGGATCGATCGTTCGACGATCACGAAACGTTCGAAAATCGCGGGAACGGACACGATCGACCGATCGATCGATCGATCGCATCGCCTCGAACGATCGAGTTCTTCGTGCATCCGCCCACACATGCACCAGTCGCAGCCTTGGCCGACTGACGAGGCCGCGACTTCGTGTTTTTATTTCCCCTCGGCATCGCGTTCCTTTTTTCTTTCCACTTCGAAACTATAAAAGATGTCCGCCGTGGCGGGCGCACGCGTGCACACGCGACGCCACATTGAATTATTTATAAGGATCGAGGCTGGACACTCTCGATGGATGCCTTCTCGACAGGGTTACCGCATAATATCCGCGCATTAAACTCTAATAATAGAATTCTCCTATTTCCCGACGTGCTTTTCGATCGCCACCATGCGAGTGAGGCGCGCATGCGCGCCCACATTCCATCGGTTTTCATTAATTCCTTTTTCATTCGCGAGGGGACGTGTCTACCGATTTCACGCTGATGGAATCTTCCTCTGCGATACCATCTTTCGGTAATAATTTATCTTGCTGATTTTGTGAATCTTGGCTGCAGTTGTGAATCAATATGCTTGTCGTATATTTGCCGAGGCATTTATTATACGACGATGTCAAGAAATCAGATTGTTCGCACATATCGGCTTACTTTTCTAGGCGTGACTAGAGATCATCCTCCTTCCAATCCTTTATTCATCGGTTTCTGAGAAATTTAGACTTGTTTTAAGAGGAACGTGTACAGAATGCACGATATAAGATATTCAAAAATATTATATTGTAACATTCTCGAGGTTATTTAATCTTCTTACGATCTTTTTCATTGCTCATCATTCGGCGCCGGTAATCTCGGTAAGTTAAGTTAATCTCCTGACTTCAGATTTCCACATCGCGTTTTAATATTGCATCAGAAATCAGGTGAAACGATTCTTTCGAAGAATCGAGCATATGCGAACGATTTTCAATCTTTTAAAACTTCACCATCCGATAATTCTTTCGCATTTCATTATCTCAAAATTGATCGAGAATAAAAATGCCTGCAGAACAAATGAAATTATTTTATTACGAGAATCTCTTTTTTTATCTAAAAACGTGATTACGTCACAATATTTTGTAAACTGATTTTCACAAAAAAAGGGTGGAGAATCGTATGATTTAATCCTAATTATCTGAGAACGCATCGTTATTTCTCAAAGGATAGATCCAACTCTCGGAATACGCAACGAAGCATTGCACTTTGTATCGATCGTATCGAAATTTATTGCAAACTGAATCGACGTGGCATTAATCATAAGCGGCTTAGACGATTCATGGTGTGTGCCGATCGAAAGAAAGCCGATTACTAACGGCCTTCTCTATGGATTTACACGCCATCCATATCGTTAAACCTTGCTACCTATTTCACGCTATCGATGGACAGGAAATACACCAGGATCAGATATTAAAACAGGATAAATTAATAAAAAAGGAACTTGCTTATCTAAATTCACAGGATAAACAAACTGAAATTCCGATAGATATACCTATTTATAATTTGTCGTAAATAATAACACACTTCGATAAATAGATTTAATTGCTAGAAAATCTACTTATAAATCACTTAATAAAAATTATCGATTAAAACTTCCGAATAGAGGAAACTTTTTTATACACAGAAATTGCGAAATAGATATTCAAATTTACAAATCAAATATCTCTCAGATTCAAACAACAGCAACGATTCAATTCACTTAAATAGACATTCCAAAACTTTCCATATGAAGATTTTTCCTTTTTAAAAATAGAAAAAGTTTTCCAAACCAATTGTCTCTTACCCGAAGTTCGAATCCGTGAGATACGATATCAATCGTAGGTTTTTAAAAGACAAAGAAAAGTAGAAATTTACCAGATTTTTACCACGGTATCCGCGGTATCACCGCGATGCCAATCAAAATTACGTCTATTACGCGACTAATTGTAACATGTACAATGAAGCTATAACGGAGGAAGCGATTAGTCAACTCGAAGACGGATCTCGGCCAAGCTTGGCCTTTAGGGTTAATTAAAAGTAATCGAGCACACACATATATATGTATATATATATATACATGTACCGTCTACATACGTATGTAGAAGTATCTCGTCCACCTAAACAATTCGTCGTTATCACAGCGTTAAGCTCGTTCAAAGGGGGCGATGGCAATTAGAGCGGCGCAGCCGCGACGAAAGGTCACCGATAAACCACTCGCTGTTTACGATCCTCTCCACGCCGCCTCTTATCACCAAGATATTATCGCGAAATAAGCAGCGGCTCGCCTTTGATGAGTTTTTGCCCGACGATCGAGTTGCACAATCGTGCTCGAGGAGGACTCATCATCGTTTGTCTTTCCTCGTTCTCCGTGTCGCTTCGAGGATTGGATTAAGTGAAATCTAATTGCTAACTGAACCCTCTCTTGGCAATTGTTACGCCGGTTAGATTTCACGGAAGAGTTAATTGGAATAGTCGAATGATGGAAACGTGTTGTACGGGATGTATATAAATATTGGATAAAAGTGTTTTCATTCATCTCGAAATTTATCAAAATTTATGAAACTTTCAATCGAGTTTTAATTTCTTGATAATTCTTTTTTCCTTCTTTTTTGTTGCTATTACTTAACAGATAGATATCATCGAATTAATTAATAACACGAGCGAGCTTATTCGCATCGTGATGGAATTAGACTTAATTGACTGTCTTTGATAGTGGAACAATTTATTTTCCATACCTTCAATTAATCCATCGATAAGGGGATCAAATGGTTCACGCATTATCATCGTGATTAAGAATTATTACATTAATCGGATCGTTGGTATCTGTAGGGTGATGCTAATTGATCAATTTAATTAAGATACGTGCCCTATATTGATTTCTCGAAACGAATCTATTAAAGAAGATGCACGATTATTTTTGTTTTCTTTTTTCTTGGAGAAATAAAATCGAGACCGATAATTTCTTAACTTTAAAAAAAGAAGTTTTGTGGAAAGTGTAAATAATAATTGTCTCGCGATAATTAATATCTATCTCGTTTATCAAACGAATCAAAACGAAACGAGAGAAAAAAAGAAAGAAAGAAAGAAAAAGAAATTCTTCGTTCATAAGTTGATATCGAGTATAAACACAAAATATCTTCGTATCTTTTAATGCCTCTTTATATATACCGCCCAATCACAGACACATACACGATACAGAAAGAGTCTAAAGAAAAAAAATAAAAGAAAATATATATCGTAATAAAATTGTTAATGAGGCTCAGATAACTTTGTGATCGAAGTCAATATTACGTATTGGTTACATAGCATTTTTTTAACCTTTCGATCCTCAATGCTGTTACTTATTACTCGAGAAACGGCGCATCTGCTCGATTCTTTCGCAACGAGACGTTTTCATCTGTCTCTCGATCGGTGAACATTCGGTTCTCCTATTAGCAATTCAAATCAACGATACGTCTATCAAGAAATTAATTGCGGGGAAATTGGACGTCGGCGCGGGATTGAAGATAATGCGAATAACGTGAAACAAACGTTTGTGAGATGAGAAAGGGCAGCGGCGGGCAAAGGCGAATTGCGAAAGAAAAGAGGAATGGAAACGTGTTTTCTCCGTGCTTTTTCTTTCCCTCGATAGTGAATCGTGAATTCCCGCTTTGTCGAATTGTCGAGCCGTGAGTCAGACAAATTGGAATCTATTATACAGCCTTGTAAACCTTGGTAAATCTAAATTGTTTGAAATCTGTTGGAAAGTTGTGGCAGCCGCGTCGAGTTGAGGGGGTAACGATAAAATAGAAATTAGAATGATCACGTATTTTAACGAGACGTCGATTCATGGGAAATCACGGACGATGACGCAAAAGAATCGAAATAAGGATCGGGAATCGTTTCAGAAGTTCGATTGCCGGTGTGGCGCCGTTCGAATTATAAAAGGGAAACGCGTGTATATATAGAATAGAAATATGCCAGACTTTATTTTGCATTCGTGCGGTGAACGGACGTAAAATAGATGACGCGAACAAGATTTGATGCAAAAACGTTGTGGCAAAAGAATCTAATCTAAGGGGGAAAAAATGTGTAAATATCTTCCATGAAGATATTCCATAATTGGCCAGTCGTGTATTCGTTTCATTGTATAACTACTTGCGCTGATTGCAAAACGTTCTGAAATATTTTGAGAATATTCCGGAATTAAAATAATTAAATATAACCGCGAAAAAGAAAAAAATTCATTTGGAAAGCAAAATTGAGAATTGGAAATTACAGGAAACTCGATATAAGTAGAATTTATAAGCGCGTTTGAAGTGAATAAATCTTCCGCTTTGCTGGAAGAAGGCGTGGAATATCAATTCTACAGTAGTTTTTCTTCTATCTGAAAAAAAAAAAAAAAATAAATATTCATTCAACGTCGTGCTCTTTTCATACGTGCAGTCGATGAAATAAAATAAACGACTTTAATCTATCGTTCTTGGATAGGATAAAAATGATATACTACGCTACCATCTTTCGCGAAATAGAAATAATTAATCGCACGGCGTACGATTAAAAGTAAATTAAATAAACAATATAAGCGGATGGAGACAATTGGAAAATAAGGAAAAAAAATCACCGATCCTCGTCACTTCATCTATTATTTTCCACTCGTACGAAATCACGAGAGACTCGAAACAAAGATCTCGCAATTACGCTTGGAATCTCTCCATCCGCGATTGTCCCGAGGAATTAAGGAAAAAAACGATATCCTCCCAGCGTTACGTCTTCATTTCTCCTCTCCTCTTCGATGGCACGAGCGAGATCTCTGGAGAAGAAGCGTCATCCGAACGAAGATGATCCTCGGCTTCCGTTACATCATCGCGATATTCCCGATCGTCGATATCGTCTGATTTATCGACGGTTCGTTTTAACGAACCCCGGTGCTCGCGGATCTTCCACGGGCTGGTTTCACGATCAGGAAATACCTGACATTCCATGGATCGATCGTATCGAATGTGTCGAATGTGTGCACGAATATAGAAACTCGAGAGAAGAAACTGGCTGGCTCGGTATTCCGCGTATTTTGTTGCATTGCGTGGCGTGGCTTAATAGGATCATTACGTGTTTCCGATGTAGGTAATAGAGTAGAACCTAAAAGGTGTATTAAGTTCCCTCCAATATTTCTTCCTCTTGCCCCTTGATCGATAATAAAGATATCAAAGGAAATATTATATTTGGATACGCGTGAATTTTCGAATTATTCACAGAGTATAATCTGCGAAACGATATCGCAATTTTTTTCCTGAACGATCGTCTCGTCCAGAAGGGAGATTAAATTATTTTTATATGTATTTTTTCGAATACTTTTTACTTCGATAAAGAGAGAAATTTTGAAAAATAATTCCATCGAAATTCCTACTACGAAATATCGAATGTTTATCATTTAGTTTCGAATCGACAACAATAGTTCCTTAAATTAAACATTTCTGTATCGAAGATCTGGGAGAAGAAGAAGGATTTTACAGGGGGGCGAAAACGGTTATTCACCAAGGGCGATACGTACGTTTTGCCGATAGTTCATGGCTTAATCGCGAGCAAACATCGGTGGGCACAGGCGATGCATGCCATTTTTCACGTTTCCACTCGGGGGATAAGAAAGAGGAGATACAGGAGTTATTTAAGCTTTGCGTATCGGCTCTGTTCCCGCCATACCGATAAACAATGCCCGGCTATCCGCTCCCCATTCTAGAATATTGTTGCACTATCAGCAACCGGTTGTTTGGTAACAAGACACGGTGCACGTTGCACGATATTAAGCCATTTCTGCCGGCTTATCTTCGCACGTATGCCGAGTCAGCTCTCGAGCAACGAGAAATCGAGCATTACCGATTTCACCCTCTGCATTTGCCAACATTCCACGAAATATTTCAGAAATGTTTTTCCTTTTTTCTCTCTCTCTCTCCTTTTCAATTTTTTTCTAACCTCTCCTCGCTCACAAGAAAGAAACAATCCCGAAATCGATTTCGCTCCGTGAAAATTAATCGTTGTTCAAGTTCGAAAAACACGAACGAAGGAGGAAAAAGGTTCGAAACGACAGGTTTCGAACGGAGAGAAAGGCGGACCGGTCGAAGGTTCGAGCCGATCGTTGAATGAAATTTAAGTGGGTCGCTCATGAATGAAATCGTGCATCGTTCTCGCTCCCCTCCACTCCGTCTTGTTTTTATTTTTTCTTTTTTTTTTCACGCTTCTCACTCCATCGATCCTTGTCGACTCTTGCAATCGCCTTTCCCGCGTGGGCGACCGGCCGATTGCGATTTGAACGACCGTTGGATTTCCCGCACAGATTCCTCCTCTTGCTCTTCCATTCTTTCGATTCTTTCGTTTCCAAGGGATTGGATACTTTTGGAAATGGAAAAATCGAACATTCGAATCAAAAGTAAAATTGTCGGCTCCGAATTCTGTAATTTTTATATTATTTAAAACAATCGACACGGTTAATATTGTAATATAAATATTACAAACTCTCGTAATTTTACGATACTTTACTATTTTGTAATCGATATTTTGTAATTAAATTCTTATTATTTCGAGAGGTAATGTGTATAGGTTCCAAAAATAATGGCAACGAATCGTTCACATTTCGTTATAATTTACAAAAGTGTCTCTTTTATTTTTAAATAAAAAAAAAAAGATAAGAAAAATTCACTTGAATCGAATCTGTAATTCTTTCTTTAAATTTAAAAAAATTTTCTCGATATTTGCTACTCGGCAAAGGTTTAAAGAGATTATTGGTATGCATCCGTTTCCAGAAAGTAGGCTGCGATCCGTGATCGCGTATAAATGCAGATTAGGGGCGAGACCGATCTAAGCCCGTGCCATGCGATACAATCTCCATTGTAATTAAACGCCAGCTGCGCGTCGTACGTCTATGATTTTTCGAGCATTCTAACCGGTTCCGTCGGTTTTTCCTTTCTTCCATTACCTTCCAAACCCTGGTTTCTTCTCCTCCGTGTTCTCTGTATGAAAATATCGAACCCAATCAAGCGATATCTATAATCCGATCAAAGCAAAAAAAAAAAAAATGTACTCGAAATATAACGAAAAAAGAAAAATCTCTAATTTGTAAAATTTTTATAAGAATTCAACAATTATGATTTCTAGGAATTTTCATACGTATATATATATATATATAATTATTTTTGCGCAACAATTTATGATCTTAGCCTTTAAAAAGAATCTTTATTACTTTTCGTGTTGCACAATGCTATATTAAATTAGAATAAATTAGAGCAACGTAATCTAATTATTCAAAATTAAAACATTGCATTTTCTCGATCACGTGGAGCGGAACAACTCTCCAAGAGGAGTTTAACTCGAGAGTGAAACTATCGATATTCGAGATCCGATGCTAATTAAAATCAGAATCAGAGTGAAACTCCGTTAAGAGAGTCTTGCGAGCCGAGAAACTTCCTCTGAAACTTGACTCCTTTTATTAAGACGAGAAGACGAGAGAGAAGGCGCGTACACGCGTGAAACAGCGAGGCGATACGGTGTCACGCACAGGCGAGCCACCTGCGTAAAGTCGATTTGAATAATTGTTATCAGTTGGTGGCAAGCGTGGGCGTATCCAAGATTTACTCGCCGAACCGATGAAAAATCCATGGATCGGGAAAATTGATGCGCGAAGTTAAGATCCGTTTTCACGTATTATTTTCCTTTTTCTTTCTTTTCATAATAAACTTGCACCGTTTTTTCGATTTGTAATAATAAATTAATTAAATTAAATACGGATGTAGAATAAAGCGAGATATACATTCTGTAGAATTAATTTTTGCACGAATCTACCGATAAATAATAAACAATTTTTAATGCAAATTATCAATTTCACGTTCGTATATCGATATTCGTTCACAAAAATTTAATAAATTTAATAATCGAAGAATAAATTCGGTTCGAGAATTTATCGTTCGAAATGAAAACAAACGGAGCAATGTCGAGAAACGGAAAGTCACGACACAAAACAAAATTCGGCCGTAGTCGAGTTCGGTCGTTCAAGCGCGTCGCACGCGCTCGATTCCCTTTTACTTATTCCACTTTTCAGTAGAGTGTCCCCCTTCGAACCGACTCCAGCCAGACGCGGCTCCCTTTTTCCGCGGGGGATCCCTGGGCGGCCTCGCGCTCGTCTGGCATTCCCGTTCGGATACACGGTGAGCACGGCCGCGTAACCGTGCCACGACACGGGAAATGGCGTGTTGTTGCCGGCCACCCACACCAAACAAAGGGGCATGAGTCACGGATTTTATTTCGAGGTTGCAACCAGTCTTGAAATAGACGGCGTCCCACGACGAGAAAAGGCGGCCCGTCTATTTAAAGGGTGGCACAACGGCTCCTGCCTCTCTTTCGCCATTGCGACACCGCTCGCGGGAAACGTTTGAACGCACGTGGGTCGAGACCAGAGCAGTTTCCTTCTTCGTAATTTATTAATTTTTTCGATAATCCCCTCGATGTGTTCCGTAATTTAATTGGATCATTCGGCGGAGAAGTAATAATTCGATGAGCGAGGGAGAATAATTTTTGGAGTTTAAAACGGGGTCTCCTTGGATTTAGGAATTTTTAGGAAAGTGGAAAGTGTGGAAATTTGGTACGAATATTTGTTTGAATCGTTCAAAGTGGATTCAATTTGGTGAATATTTGTATTGGACAATTTTGCAAAAGTATTGATTCTCGCGATCTCTTCCCTTAAAAGTAATCGTGTAAAAATTATCTCGCTCTTTAAAACTCGTATAACGATACGCGAAAAATATTAGAAAGATAGAAAGACAATTTTTAACGAGCATAATCTCCGAGTGGACTCGTCAAGAAATATTTGTAGTCGCGCCAGAAGCATCCGTTGATTATTTGAATTCAACTCGAACGATGTTTCCTCCTCGAGTGCGCTCAGCTCTCTCTGCCGGCGGCAAAAAGATGGCGGAAGTACAGATGCGCGTTCTACGAGGAAAAGGCTCCGCGATCGCGAGAGTTCAAAGGAGCCGTGATCGAGATAAAATCGGCCCACGAAATCCCCATCCTCCTCCTGAAATTATCAACTCGATGCTCGAAAGCTCTTAAAAATTTCAATCTTTTTTTAAAAATTTCAATTTTCTGTATTTTTTTCTATTTTTCTCGATATGCAAACACAATTTCCATCTAATGTTCAATCTCTGTACAATCCGATTTAAGGAAATCTTTAATCTGTATTCAAGTATTTATAAGCTTTAACAATTTTATTCACTTGAACGTTCTAATATCGACTCTTGCGATATTTAAAGTTTATTTTCCAACGAATATTCTTTACGTATAAAATCGAGTAAAACGATGGGCAATTTCAGAGAATTTCGTATCCACCAAATTTACCAGTGAGCCTTGAAACGATTTCTCGAAAATCCCTCGAAAGGATAAAAGGATACTTCTTTGACATTTGCAAAAGCAATCAACGATTTTTTTATCTCTTCTCTCCATTGGAGATTGCCAAACAAGGCCAATTCATCTCGTTACTTTGCAAGAAATTTCGTCTTTTGCATCGCTAAACGGCTCCATAATTAAACTTCGCCGAGATAAGATCTTGGAGCGATTCCCTCGACGAAGTTCCCTCGGCGAAATCGGCCGTAAATCGATCGATTTTTCATCGAATTCAGAGATCAAACCTTCCGAAAGAGCGGGGTCACCGTGCAAAGGGTCGTAAGTGGAAGTTGTTGGTTCGCGTGAGAAAGACCAGTCGTCCGTTCGAACGTCCGTTTCGCACGTGCAAGAATGCGCAACCGGTAATGTAAGAAGCTAAGCGGCTTCAACGCGATCGATTCCTCGATACTTTCGAGCTACGACCGAGAGAACAATCGTTTCGCTCTGCTCCACGACCGGTTCTCATTTCCTTGCTCCTTTTTCTCCCGATCCATTTTTCGCAGACACCGCCTCGAAAGGCGGTTTCGCAGCATTTATCTCGTTCGGTGGCGGCGTACGTTTCTACTTGGTCAACTGTATCCAACCGATACGTACAATTGCACGCAATTACGAAGAAATTCAATTTTTCTCTAATTCGAAGCGATCCATTTTCGTCGATCAATTTGACTGATTTTCTTATTCGAAGGAATTGCGAAAACGAAGGATAGTTGTAATTTAAATTCCTGTCAAAAATTGTATCCACTCAATTTTCAATAATTTTAAAAATCCAAATTCTAGCAAGTTTCCGATAATTATACCTCTATTATTATTGCAACGAGTTCAGTCTACGATATCCGACAATTCTTGTAAATCTTCAATATCGATATTTAATCGATATGGGGAAAAAAAAAAAGAAGAAAAAGAGGTATGGAGGAAATTTGAAGGAATTATCTCGCAGTCCATCGCTTACTTACGTTGGTGTAAACACACGTTATGATGGATCGTGGCGCTCGTACGGATTTAGGATCTAAGAATCTCGGATTACCTGCGAGTAGAACAGCCTTGCGTCCTTATCAACTTGTGATCTCGGGGGAAGAAGACGGGTATTTGCAACAATGCGTTGTAATCACGTTTCGGTTTCCACGATGAAATCCGAGGCGCGTTACATCGGATACGAATAATAGTCACATGTAAAGTATCGTTAGATAGCCATCTACCTCGCGATTATCCGGCCGTAAAATTCGCATTCACTAAGGAAGAAGGAAACCTTGAAGCTGTCAGTCGGGGACTACGGACTATAAACCGAGACCGAACATCTCGAGAGGAGATCTCGCGGAAAGAAAAACGAGGAACTGTTTGACTCGAAAAATTTGTAAACGGTTAAATGCTTTATCATATTTGTACGAATGATGCGCGAAATAATCTTTATTTCTTTATTTACACGTGTCGATTCGTTCACTGTCGAGTAAAAGTGATAAAGAATGAACGGATAAACGAACAAGGATTATTGATTAACGGTACGTTGACTGAAGACAATAAATAAAAATGTACCAGTTTAGCCGAATGAATATACAAAACAATTGAATTACGAAGAAAAATAGATGCCAACTATGAAGTAGTGGTATTGCTAGCAACATTGAACAATAAAACCACAAATTCTACAACGTGCCATTTGCAAAAGATAATCGTAGAGATTATAATCGTGTGAAATATCGTGATCTCTAATTATGCAAATTGATTACATTTCCTTTTCGAACAATTTCTATTTATAATGGCGCGGATATAAACTTTCTTCTTCTCAATCCTCCCGATCAATTCCTCCAATTTACCCAATCGCGACCACGTCCTCACCGCGAAGCTTCTTCGACTCGATTATTTATCGAATGCGCGTTTCCTTTTCGCGGAACGAGCAAACAGTTGAAGTGGCGCGGGGCTCGGGCGGGGCGCAGATTCGTGGAACAACAAGTTTAGCACGCGGATTATTTTCATCGGCGTATCTTCCTCGCGATCGTCGAAACGCGGGCCGATGCAAATAAACGGAGCGATTTTCCGCGATGGCGGGGCCTCCATTCTGAAATCTGACTTGCTAATAAACGGGGTGCGCACGCACGGACAGCGGTGGACGTCGCCGTTGCTTTGCAAGTCTAATTCTCCGTTTTAATTGCGATCCCGTCTCTGCGCCTTTTCCCTCGAACCTTCGAGGAAATCGCGCAGTATCAAGGAGTTTTGTATCTTTTCACCCACATTCCTCCTTTTCTCCATCGAGAAAATGATTTTCGAAATATTTTTATCGCCGCGGTTTGGAAAGCATCTCGATATATAAATTTAATCCCATCCGAAAAATTAAAATCCACCGTGTCAAAATTGTGGAGGGCAAAGGCTTCGAGGACAACGTTCTCCCTTCTTCTCTCTCTCTCTCTTCTTCGAGAGATCTCCCCGAGGTTTCAGCCACGTGTTGAATTCTCGGCTCGAAGGCGCATACCTTTCCACCGGCGGGGAGACATCTGGTGGGCGAACAAAATCGTCACGACGCGGAGTGGCGACCGAGTACGTGACCGTTACCTATTGCCTCCCGTGCCGTGTGTTTCGTCGACGGGCGAAAAAAAGAATCTTTGATTTGTTTGCGCAACTCTCTTTCCTCCCTCAGCCTCCTTTACAGCCGTGAAATTCGAGGCTACTGTTCGCCGATCTAATCGTAAATTCTGGCTTTCGATACGGCTCAACCGTTTGCTGACTGGCGAGGAAAGAGGGAAAGCAGTTCGGAAGGGATGATAAAATTGAGGGAATTAAAAATTCGGCTCGGTTCAAAATTTATCCGGTAAAAAATGAGACGAGAATAAATGGACGGAGCTCGATAGCATTTTTACATTTACATTTTCCTACGACCTTTGTAAATAATATATACATGATCTTATCGGTATCAATTATAATAATATTGTCGCTAGTAGTGGGAAGGCGTTCTAGAGAATTGGATAAGATAATAATCGTGGGGGGAGAAAATAGAATGACGCGTTAAATTCGATATCGTGAAAAAGTGTAAAAGTATATATTATAACTGATGACTACTTGTCAAGAAATTTCATATCTGCATATCTATAAGCTCGAGCTTCAAGTATTCAAATATTTTCCCGTCGAAATGCAATCAAAACGCAATCCATCATTTAACTCGCGTCGACCAGTTAACCGTCTCAATTCCATCGAATTCCGCGAAGGAGAAACGAAATCATTCCATTTCCTATTTCATTATTCTCTCGTGCATATACGGAAGAAACAGCAAGTAAAATCACGAACGAGGCAAAAAGTAAAAAGCTAGAAGTTTTTATTTACGGTTCGACACATTTTTTTTCCTTTCCTTTTTCTTTTTTCCGACCCATGAGATACGTCCACGTCCCCATTTCGAGCCGCCTCGGCCAATTAACCGGTGATCCAAGATTCCAGATTCGTCGTCGCTCATCGTTTCCAGCTTCGAGAATCGCGCGACATCAGAGGCCGCCGACTGAAAAATGCCAATTCCCCAATGGCGACGAGGAGGATCGCAACGCCCACCGCGTCCATCTTCTCGACAATGTTCAGAATTCGCTTCAGAAAAGTGTAAACCTTTCGTCTTCGAGTTGAGAATTATCGATCCTAACGAGTGATAAGTTAATTATACTCGCTTGGAAACCTTTTATTTTCAAGAAAAACAATGGAACTGAATTACGTTCAATTACGATAATGGGATTCGTTTGGAAAACTGCAAAACTTTCTTTTCCAGTCGTATAATGCAGTTATTGGGGATACAAATCTTTTCGATTGGAGAAATGGTGGAATTAGCGAATTCTTGATCGCAAGTCGCTCGAAAATGAAAACGCTTTGTTTTTATTAATGCGATGAGATTGAAGTTATTCGAAACGCGTTACGATTATTTATGAACTTTCTCTGATAACCGCGTTGAT
Source organism: Apis cerana (assembly GCF_029169275.1). Lineage (NCBI taxonomy): Eukaryota > Metazoa > Arthropoda > Insecta > Hymenoptera > Apidae > Apis > Apis cerana. Next base: position 5,302,928 of record NC_083854.1, on the reverse strand, counting down.
GACTTTCGTTCGAAGACTCGATTTTCCTCCGTTATTTTTTATCCTTTGAGAATTGCGCGTTTAAGGTTGAATAGGTTTCAATTTAGCCAGGTCGGTTGGAAGTTAACAAATTGGAGTAAACAATTTATATCGAGGACAGGGAGCTGTCGGTTCAATTGCACGCGAATACGCGACGAAAATTTTCAATTTGAAAATTGCTCGAACGAATCGGCGGGGAGGGGGAAAAATGTTAATTCCCGAAGATGAAGATGGACATCTCGTCACGATCGCGTTGAAACACGGCCACGATCGTTTCGCCTCCTTCCCCTCCTCCTCTTGCGTAACGTTTATTTGAATTTTACGTTCGACGAAATTACGTCGAATATAAATTTTCATTTGGATATCGTTGTGATATCGCGAAAATAAAGGAGCGGTGGCAATATAATGACAGAGGGAAGATAGAAACGCTCGAAGCAACGCTCTTTTATAACTCGTTGCGCTCACGTAATTCATATTGAAAGATAGATGGATAGATATATCTCGATATAAACTCGATAAAGTTTCTCCCCGACAATTATCCGCGATAATTATCACGACGCGATAATTGCGAGCTACCGTGCAGGAATTCGCTTTGTTTACGCTGCTACGTTTTCCATTCGACGAGTGTTCCAATGCAGTTTTCTATAATAAACTCGTCGGACGTGACACACGTTCGAACAAGGATTCTACATCTTGTAATGGGATACGTTATTTACAATCGAGAAGCTTTCCAAAAATAATCGATATAATAACTTTTTCCCTATCATCTGCCCAATTGGAGCGATCGGTCATCTCGGTGAAGGAGATTGGACAGATTTTTCCCGTGTCAAAGGGGAAATGGGTATGATGGTGTTTCGTAGACAATGCAAAGAGGCACGTCTGCCTGTCTCGCGCGCATTCTCTGCCCACGCGGATACCGTGTTACGTGCGTAATATCTAATGGACGTTTACGACGCTTAAAGGTGGCGCAAAGTGGGCTAATACGAGATGCCATTTAGTCAGTTAAAGGTCTTTGAAGCTACTACGTATCGGTGATCCCGTGCTTGTGCAATAAATACTCAATTTTATGCTTATTAAATGCTTGTCACTTGAACGTTATCCACGTATAAATCTCCGATTATAAATCTCCCTGTTTCGCAACAATTAATCGAGACCTCGTAATCGATGAAATTTATCGAAATAATACATTCTTGCGCTCAACGAATTGCAGCGGGTTAAAAGTTTAATTGTCTTCGAAAACAGTTCGATCATTATCCGGCCGCGGTTAATTAAGAACGGGGGAGAATTTTTTCAGAATTTTCCAGAGAGAAGGATCGGTGTTTTAACGAGGGGTCTGGGGGGAGAGTCGGCGCGTTCTCTTAATCAGAGTGGAAGACCGGCCGTCGTCTCCCAGTTAGTCCCGATTGACACGGGCGGCACGAGACGTGACGAGATTTCTTGCACCGCGCCGCTACGTAAAAGCGGCGATTTTTCTCGTTTCTGACCCCATTCCGGGGACGCTTGGCTCGCACGTGCGGGACCCATCGCATGGAATGCGACGAAGAACAAAGGGTGCAGCCGGCTTGAACCGGTGTTAACTCGAATCGGATGGATTAATGGAATCGGCTTCTCTTTTTTTCCCTTTTCAATGCGAATCTCGTGAAATTCTATCAGATTAATTATGTGGAATTAATTACTTTCGCTCTTCGAGTAAGGAATCTCGTTCGTTTAATGAGATACAGTTTTCTTTCTTCATTACTTCTTTCTCTCAACTCCCTTTCATGCGAATATCTTATTTGTGTTTGAAGTAGGAGATAAGTTCGTTTTAAATTCAATTTTTCTTCAATGTTTCGTTCACTTTTCGAAAGTTAGAAAGTTGCTCAAGTATAATCGATGTTGAAGACTCTTCTTTGTCTCTATCTTCATTTTACCGCAATTATTATTCGACTACGCGTGCGATACAATGTTTGTAAAAATTGCTCCACCCCTATGAAATATTCAATAAATAATTTCTTAATATAATACTTATCCTTAGCTTAACAAAGAATTCTGTCGTTCATAGAATTACAAATCTTCGAACGTTATCCTCGTTCAAAATCAAAAAGAATCAAAAAGAAAAAAAAAATACGTATCTTCTAAAAAAAATTTACCCCAAAAACAGGTGAACCGATTAGGGAGAACGGTCGCAATGTTTCGTATCGAGGATTAGCCAAATATTTGGCGGAAGTCAAATCGGTCGTTTCAAATTGAAACACCTCGTTTCAAAGCGAGACGAACGACAATGGGAATCGTTTCGGCTCGCTCGAACGCGTGGAACAATGCTGTGCAAATTAGTTATAAATTGCTTCGCTTGTCCCGAGCAAAAACGGGCAAAAGGAGAGGGAAGGAGGGGGAGGGAAGGAAGCGGCCGTCCGAACCCCGTTGTCCTCTTTGTTCTCGCGCTGTTTAATGAGCAAAAAAACGTAACAGTGGCGCTAACCTTGGGGCGTCGCTGTTATGCAACCGGCTTCGTGCATAAAACGCAAAAGATTCCCTCTCTCTTTCTCTCCCTAAGTTTCCTATCTCGTATCTCTTTTGCTAATTTTAGAATAAAATTCAAATTAATCCAACTAAGAATAATATCGCGTTTGATCTTTCTCGTGACGTAAATGCGTAAAAATGAGCGGGAAAAAGAGATAAAAAGTAAATGTGTGTACACGTTGCTCGAAAATAGATCTTTATTTCGATCTTTACCTCTTATTTCCGATTGTAAAAATTAAATTTACGCACGCGATACGATCTATACGAAAATAGAAGAAACAAGAATAGAAGGAAAATATTATCCGAAAATAATAAATAGATAGATGGATCACGAATTCTATTCTCCAGATTCTATTTATTTATAAACATTCCTTTTCCGCGCGATTCTTTTGTCACTGAGAATCGGCTCGAGAAGCTAGGCTGGCTAAGAATAATACGAGCATTCAAGGATTATTTGAACGCTGTCAGTTCTCGCTAAGAATCGCTGGATTATGTTTGCATCGAGGGATACGAGGAGTAATAGAATCGATGGAGTTCGAGAGAACGCGTTGAAAGTATATTTATACGTGGAGTGCGCGTAATTCGTGATGGCGAGTGAGGTCAAGGAGATTTTGCGGCGATAGAATTCGTTCTTCTTTTGGAAAAATCGAGGTACACAAGAATTGAAACGTATATTAACAAAGGTAACGATTCTCCATTGGGTTAGAGATCTGTAAGAGAATTTGAAAACTTTGGAATAATTTCGCAATTTTTTATAATCGCACAAGATAAATGTATGGAGTCGATACGCGATAAAAACGTGACTGACGCAACGTAAAGATAACATTTCTTCAACAGATTCCTCTAATGGCAACTCTCCTGCACTTGATATTTATCAGAGGTTAAGACAGGAGAAAACAAGCACGAGAAGGGCAAAAAAAAAAAAAAAAAAATGAAAAGATCAACGGGTGGAATGAGTAATTACAATAACGAAGATGCGCGTGTTGTATCAGTAATTGGGTCGTCGTTGTAGGTGTAAAGCTCGTGATTAAGGTTAATATCGTTAAATCCCAGTTATTTACTTTTCCTTTCCGCCGCATCTTCTCCGATTCCAGAGAATACGATTAACCAAATGTTCTCTCCAGTCTAACAACTCGAGGAATCTACGTTGAATATCGACTCGCGTGATCTCGAGGTTTCATTCTCCATGCACGACATTTTAATAAGTAATAGCTGGATAAGAAAAAAAAGTCGACGAGATTTTTCCAAGGTTTTTCTTTCTTAGTAAGAAAATTACAACATTGTTATTTCAACATTTTCTTCGATGAAAGAAAAAAATTCATTTACTTTGACATTAATTATTTCCATTATTTCAAATTAAACGTTTCGGAATAAAATTAATTACAATGATCTAAAAATGATCTTCCATTCGAATCTCCAAAATCTACAAGATCCAAACTAATAATTTCACGAGTTTATTTATTTATAAAATACTCATAATAATATTAAGTAACCACGAATTATCCATTTGCGCGAGATCAAAGTAAGCAATAAGATGGGGAATCCCTGCTCGGGACAAGAAAGAAGTAAAAGAAAAAGTGAGGCGTCGGATGTACTCGCCGTATAATTAGGCCAACATGGTGGGTGGTTGAAAGCTCGTTATTAAGGTTAACACTTCCCATGGCGAATCGTGGTGAACTCGTGGTTTCTTCTTTTGGGCCGCCACGCGTGCAAGGACAAGTGGTCGGTACGCCGTTAGCGACAAACCATTGTTGCTGCAACAATGAACAACGATCCTTGCGGTTCGCCATTGCTGGTTGGTGGCCGTACACCTACAAACAGCATCTGCTGGCAAGGTCGTAAATAATGTTTCACAATTCACAAGAACGAGAGACGAGAAACACTGCGTTGTGTCCACCGTGTGACACACTTTTCCAGGAATTAAACGCTCTTTTCAGAAGTTTCTTTTTTTTTCTCTTTTACTTCTCCGCGCCATTACTTTCTCGTATTTTTTCCTTTTCATTGTTTCTTCCGTTTTTTTCTTTTTTGAGGAGAGAGAGAGGGGAAGGAAGAAAGGGGAAAAGTTAAGTTTGAGATAAATTTCAGATTCGAACAAGTATTTGAATTTTTTTTTGTAAATGAGGACGGATAATTGTAGTATCGATTCAGAAATGGTAGATGTGATTAAAAAACGCGATTGAATTTAAAGAAGTGTCATCGGTGTTTTCAATTCCAAGTCGAATTTCGAATTGTCAAAGAATAACATTACCGACGCGATTTGATTCCTCTCGCCGTTCCCTTTTGCCACGACGGCCAGCTACGATGAATCGGGTATACGTACACGTTCCACGCTCGTTTGCCATTCGGCACGGAACGAATCAATGAATACAACGGGGTGCAACAATGAAACGTTCGGGCGCACGGTGTCTCGAAACGAGTTCTGTTTGTCTTGCAATTAGAACGCGTTCTACGAACGTTGAAATTGATGGCTGGCCTCGATTTGGCAGAACGTAAACTTGCTGAAATTGACCGCAACACGTTGTCATAATTCATGATCTCGTTCAATTGTTGCCTGTTGCGCAACCGATGTCCGTTAAAAAGCTTTGTCAAAGCTCGTGCCGTAAATTGCGAGTTTAGGGGAAATAAAAGGGGAAAAGAGGAGAGAGACTTGGAAAGAAATTTCTTCTTGGCGTCCTTTTTTACGGCGTGTTTCATGGGTGTTGAGATAAAATTCCAATTTATGTGTTTGTTTGTTGCTGCGCAATCATAAAGGGTCAACAGGCTTTGTCAAACTCGTCCTACTTTTTAGTAAAATAAAAAAAGAGAAGCGCAATTTCGATTTTCTGAATTTTTTAAATTCTCTCTGCTGTTTGAATGCTTAATCGAGATTCCATTATCACCATTTTACAAGAGATTATATATATATATATATACGATAATCTAAACTCTATAAATTCTCAAGGAAGAAGCTTCTTTGATCTACGTACGGAGAAAAGCATGAAAGTGAAATTGTAAGAAAATTAGGCAGAAAGAATTCTCTCTTGCTGATACGTTACAACGACGACTTCTCATTTTCTCCGTGAAAAATCTCTTTTGCCAAATCGAATTAATCGACTAAAAAAAAAATAAAAATAAAAACGAGAGAAGAAAACCTAAAGTCGAATTCCTTCTAGATTGAACCGCCTGCACGTTGCGCGACCCTTTGCCAAACTTCAACTAGGAATAAAAAAAGGGGAGGGAAATGATCAAAGTGATTTCCGCTTGGAATTCTGAGGGGGCCAGATACAAAAGTCGAAAGGAATTCCTCCGATGCTCTGCTGCTAAACGCCATAAATAAACGGCGTCGTGCAGTCATCGAAGTAACAAGACGCCCAGCCATTAATAATAGTCCGATTCTCCAAAACCACGGTGGAGATTTACGAAGGCGGCGTGATTTATTCGACGAATATCTCGTTGCCGCTTAACCGAGACTCTCTATCTTCTTCTCGCCTCTTTTTAACCCCCTCACTTCCCCCCACATTTGTCCGGATATTCCCTCGTTCGTGTCCCTTTATCGATATTTATTTCGCGAAAATATCTTCACGAATTATCTCCTCCAACTTCCGCGAATTTTTTTGGTCGATCCATTTATCGAAGAGAGAACGCGACTCGAGGATTCGTGGAAAGGATGGCGTTTTCCACGATTTTATCTCGGTTGAATTAGTGATGTTAGTCGGTTCCAAGTTTTTCTTCTTACGATATTGTCGAATCGAGTTAAGTTGGTTAAGATTTTCATTCACAGAAGCTTGATTCGAACTTCTCGCTCGAGATTTCGATCCTTTTTGAAGGATACGTTAATCCATGAATTTATGATGATCTTAGAAGCGAGGGAGGGAGAGGTATATCGAAGAGGAAGATTTTTCAACGAAGGAAAGGAAAAGAATCCGGTGACGGCGATTCATCGGTATAATAATGCTGGTGAAAATTACAGGCGATGGAAATGATAGCTTATCGGGTATATCGTTGAATGGAAGAATTGTCTGTCAACGAGGAAATTGTTGGGCGTGGAGAACATGGTTATTGATCCGATAATTGTTGATTAATTCAAACAAATTTATTATCGCTGATGGCGTGCTTCCTTTCCCCCTCCCTCGAGATTCTAATTTTCTCGATCGAGATTCTACGATTCTTTAAGCTTGTTATTACACGTTGCGATTGGTAGAGATTATTATTTATCAAGATTTATTTATCTGGTTAATAATAACGGATAAACTTGGATTAATTTCTTTTTTCTTTTTTTTTTTTTCAAGATCGATTCCAATTTCTGATAATTTCTCCAACGATGTTATTACATCGCTATTATTCATCAAGGTTTCATTCACGTGGTCTAGCTCGAGCTGGGATTATCATTGAAATGCTAATAAATTTTCCATCTTAGCCTCGTTGTTACATCCTCTTCGAGCGAGGTTCCATTCCTTCGTGGGAACAAATCCTCCTTCTCACAATGGAGAGCAATCTTCTTTTCTTAATTTCGAATTTTTGATATATGATAATTCTGAGAAATCCGGGTTAAGAATTAATCTATCGAATTGGTAATCGTAAAATTTGATCTTTAAATCAGCAAACGTTAGACGTTAATTGAAATTGCACGGATTATAATTTATCGATCTCTCCATAATGGGAACAAATTCGCGCATAAAATGTAAAACTTATACGTTTACAATCATATTACAATTCTTATTCGAGAATTATCCCAATAATTCTTTTTCTTTTATTTTTATTTTTATTTTTTTTTTAGCAGCCTATTCACGTAATTGTTCATTGTTCACTGCCGCAATATTGTATAATAGGTATAATAGGTAATTTAGTAGATGCAACTTGAACGTGTAAAATTAAAATCGAAACCGGGCGTTTATTGCTCGGGAAAAAGAAAAACCTGGTTATTAAACGCGGTATTTATCGATGTAATATTCTATTATCGCCTTGCTTAATTACAATTACGCAACAACTATTTCTCCCGACGAATTAAAAACGCTTTGTCCCCTCGGGGAAATTTTATTTGAAAAAAACAGGATCGCTTGACGAAAATTAAAAACAAACATATTCATATTCTCGCGCATTATCGCATCTAACAAATCGTTCAAACAAACTCTTTTCGTGTACAACGTAAGCAGTTCAAAAAATAATACACGAGCATTACATCGTAACTATATTTTCTTTAAAAACAATCTGGTTATTCGGCACGCTTAAACATCCACGTCCACGAGATTATTTTCATCATCGATACAGAGGGAAATTTCCAAGGACTCTGCCCCCTCGACCACCGCTGCGATACGTCAAGGTCTCGAACTCGCTCTTCTTCGTCGTTGCTCTTCGCTCTTAATTAATTATTAAAACGACACAAAATATTGTCGCCACGCGAAAGAAGAAGAACGCCTTGGAGTCGCTTTCGTTCATCGATACGATCCACCGACTCCGGCCACGGCGATTTCCTGTTTCGAGGGAGGAAGAGGGGGTGTTTAAACGCGTAATCGTCGGAAACATCAATTCCCGTCGAAGCGTAGGAGACGCATACCAACACCCACCAGAACCACCATTTTGTCTTTCAGTCGTGTGCGTAAGGTCAGGGCGCAGCGTGGACCGTGCTACGTCCCTGATATTTTTTTCTTTTGCTCGCGACGTGTTCCGCCGTTTTACCTTTCATTTATCTCTTCTCTTTTCTTTTCTTTTTCTTTTTTTTTTCAATCCTGGACGAACGAAAGGAATACAAATCGCAACGAGTTTGAAAGTGGAAGAAACGAAATGATCGAATGATCTTTGGGGATAATTTTAATGTTTCGTCCAGACAGTAAAATTCTGGAACAAATTTATTGATTAAAAAATACGTATCGACGCACGTTTTTTACAAATATTAGAAATATCGGGGAAACATCGGAGGGCGAGTTAAAATTAAAATTGGCATAAATTATGGGAAGATGAATTCCCCGTGACAGTTTAGAACGAAGTTAACGCGACCCACGCGAGCACGATATTTATAAAGGCTGGAAGTATCCGATTAACAAGGAGATTTAAGGTATCACGGTTGCATCGAGCCGTTCGTCTCGATCGAATATTCATGAGGGCGAGATATAGAGTGAGGATGACAAATAGGCGACTAATTTCACGCCGCATACCGAAAAACCCACACGAGAGTAACGTATCTCGTTTTCACGGCTCGTATCGGTGTCGTGCTACGCCGTGTCAATGAAAAATGTCTCGGATCGAATCGATACCACTCGCCAATATTACACGCGTGACGATAATATCACGTTGAAAGCGACCATTTTCCAACATTCTTCATTCTCTCCACGACGATCGATTAAAATTTGCTAAAAAATTCAAATTATTCTTTTAGGATATCAATCCAACAATTCCTTCCTCCGCAATATCCACGATCTTTGATCGGTCTCTCAGATTAAGAATCTCTCAGATTAGTCCTCGTGATGAGTCCACGTTGGAATTAATTTCTGCGGACCATACCAGGCGCGGATCGGATTTATAATATTCGTTGGATAATTTCAATCGTTCGATTTCACGAGCGATTTATTCGAGCATTATGCCGGGAACGAAACGATTCGATGAAGACACGGGGTTAAGGGTAATTAATTTCAGTCGTGCCGGCGGTGGCGGCGTCTGGCTGGATGACAAATTACTTCCGGATCCCATTACTAGCCTCGTGTGCGGCTAGTATGCCGCGCGAGAATAATCCGCGAGCGATCTCAAGCGAGATTAATCACGAAAAAAAAAAAAGAAGAAACGGCAACAATAGAAAACGGGAGAATGAACGTTCGTGCGGGCCGTCTAAAAATAACGCTGCGCGTTCGATCGTTTCGTCGCTTCGATTCTTTCGATCAATTCTTCTCCGATTTCCAATTGTTTTTTTCTTTCTTTCAGTCCCTTTTCTCGAATTTTTTCACGACGAATGTGAAAAAACGACACAGGAATATAATGAAAACTGTCTCGGCTTTTTGGATCGATTAAAAATCACGATTCTCGGTTATCTCTTCCCCCTTTTGTACAACATTGATGGCGTCGTTGAGTCGGTGCGCGTGGGTTCCCGTGGCTGGTGATTCAGGTTAATTACGATTGCACGAGGAAAACGCACGAGGAGAAAGAAAACGGTAGAAGGTCGATTTTCCAACGAGTTTTTCCCCGTTTCTCATGGGTAGACATAACGTTTCGTATAACCTGTCTCGAAGGAATGAAGTCAAGGGCTCTCTGCGCTCTGGGTGCGCTGGTTGGTCGATTCCTGGTGTTGATAAGATGATTGATAACCTGTTTTGCATATGATTATTGAATATGATTTTAAATGGTATTGTCGTTGGGAGGGGTACGTATGATATGATGTTCGAGGTAGATTCTGCGGAAAGAGAGGATGCTGTTGTTGCCTCTTTGTTTGTTCCTTGGACCGTGACGACGATTGGGTCATTGTTGCGCCTATATATGGAGTTGGACTGTTTTACTGTCGTTATTTTATACGCACTGTACCAGGTGTGTAAATTCACTGCCTTTTCAAACGGTATTCGGATTAAATTTATTTGCAGATTGGATCTTATAATAAGATCCGTTGCAATTTGTTAATCGTAAAATCTAGAAACGTCGAAATTAATTTTACAATATACGATGCATATATTGATTTATCTGAATATTTTTCAAGCAATTCGTTTATCATCGTCGTTATTGAGTATAATGTTATTATCGAATAACGTTGAATTAATTGCAAAACAAAAGAATTTCTTCTCCGATTTTTTTCTTTTTTTTATTCTCTCGAGAATATCATGTTTCCACGCATGAGTCACAATTTCCAACGATACAATTTTCGAAAATGGCAATAAAAATATCGCAATTGTTAGTCAGTGGAAAGATTAGAATCGAATAGGAAACGTTATTTCTATCTCTCTATTCTCGAGCAAAATTTGATTTTAATCTCGCGGATTTCAATATCGAGAAATGACGGTTCGTTCGAAAATGAAGAAGGTCTCAGGCATGTTCGATATTTATTCGTGCGGTGAACGAGGCGCATTAATAATCGTGGTACGACGATCCTGGGTAGGGTCTAATCGAAAGCGCTCGTATGACTCACGCCTCGCGATTGTCGTGCGATGCACGCTTGACACGATTTGCTGGACTTACTTGGAGAAACGAGGAAAGTCCCGGCTTCGTTACTTGGAATCCCCCGGTGACTGTCCTACGGACGTGGCGATGAAAATCGTCTACGAAAAGAAATTGGATGAATCACGTATCAATGAAGAGAAAATTTAAAAAATTGGAATCTCTCGCTTTTTTTTCTTCTAGTTTTATATATATATATAACGTTATCCCAGTTTTGTTTTTAAAACGGAAAATGAATTTTCTTTGTTTGCTAAAATTATTACGACGAATAATAGTTAATTTTTGTGTTGATGATATATTATCTTTTTATTTAAATCTCACAGATTCTTATGTTCAAATATAATTATACATTATTCGAGATTATTTGTAATTCAAGTATTTATATCTTCGAAATTTTGTGTTCCAAATTTTTCATCTCAAGGTTCGTTAAAGATATCCAAGAGTTTAGTCTCGATCTTCAACCTATTTTATCTGAGAAACTTGATAACGCTTGTTTGCAGAGAAAGAGAGAGAGAGAGAGACAAGTCGAAAGCAAAACACATCAGATTTCTCGAAGTGGACAGACACGCGACATCTTTTGATCCAACAAGTTCCAACGTTGATTGATCCATAAACTTTACGATCCCAGAAATGACGTCCAATTCTGTCGATCTCTCGTGATGTCAACGGAAGTGCAGTTATAAAATATTTAAATGATAAAAGATTGTCGCGTACCATCGTTTCTGACAGCAGAACTGTCGTTCTAAATGGAACGAGCTCGATTCTGGGAACTGCGAAAACCAGACTTGTTAAAAACACCTGTAAAGTTGGCAATGCGGCCAATTTTATTCCTTCGTGGAAAATTTTCGAAATCAAACAAGATTACTTAAGAATTATCGAGGAATAGATAAATTTTCATTATTCGAAGATTATCCGCATGAAAAATATATATTATATATTTATCAGGCTTCAATATAAAAAATTATTTTCTTCGATATACAAAAATTCTCAAAATTCTGAGAAGTAAAAGATTTTTAAAGAAAGAAAAACACAAATTATTTCCACTTTCTCTCAATATAAGCCATTATATCAACAAAAGTCACGTAAGGGAACAAAAGAATTCTTCGAACTTTAAAAATAATTCACGATCCTTATATTTCCACTCTAATACGCTTTATTCGAGGAAAGAGGCGATATCCAGGTGAACGATGTTTCTCAGATTTTATTCTGATATTTCTCAGATTTTATTCTGATGTTTCTCAGATTTTATTCTCCCGCATCTTTTCCGGAATAGGTTCGACAGGAATTGTTTTCCAGAACTCGTCATCGCGAAGATAAATGTTCAGACAAGTGGCTCCACCTTCGCGATCCGTGAAACAATCTAACCTAACTTAATTTAACCACGTTAATAATGAATCACACCGAGATTTCGCTAAGTTTTACGATTGTGATTGTGGCTAGAAGTGGGCGGTCGTCGAAGGCCTGGCGAGGATCGATCTGCGATTTTTCTCGTCGCGTGTGGAATTAATGCATCTGCACCGGTTCCAGGAACGTGACATTAATTGCAAAGGACGAATGTCGACGAAGAATGGTGACACACGTATTCTCTATGGAGAATTATAACAGGCAATTTATTCGCTTTGTTTCTTGCTAGTTAAAAGTCAGATTTTTAAATGAGGATTTTAAATGAGAAAAGCTCTGAATAAAATCTTCTACAAATCAATACTTTCAATGCTAATAGAATAAGAGGAAACTTGGTTAAACACTTGGCAAATTTTTATAAGAATGTAATGTATAATGTAAGAATGGAATATATGTGAAGATTAATGAAGATTTGTATTGATGAGTTGATGGGCTTTTATACTTGTTTAGAATTCTTATATCGAGAGATAAATAATTACTTCAACAATATCTTTATGCTTAAATATTAATTTTATGATGGTTTCCTTTTAATGAAAAAGGAATATATAAGGAATCTTAAACAAACATAAGGATTTTAATTTCAATTGTTAAATGATTTTCACTAACTTTCATTTATTCTATCTTATAATATTATCTTATAATATAATATGACATAATAATTATGATTGATAGCTACTTCATTCCTTAAATTTATTATTGAAATATTTATTTTTTTATTTTAACATAAAAACACAAAGAATAATAGGTAATAGATAAATAAAACAAGGAGAAATATCTGTCAATTGATTAAAAATATCTAATTTATTGATTAAAAATTATTTATTCTCATTTATTTAATAAATCCTTTATGTTCTAAGAATTTAAATGAAACAATATTTTTTAATAATATATCAATTCATTAGATTTCATTTCATGTAATTGACCTATAATATAAGTAACCTAGATAGTTAATTATCAAAGCTAATTATCAAAAGTTTTAAATATAGACAATGATTATCTCATCATTTTCATTATTTTTTATAGAATGAAAATGATAATATTAGCGAAACAATAAGAAAAATTCATGAACAATATTCTTTTTAAAATATATTATTTATATTGTTCAAATTCATTCAATTATGATTCTGTTTCTTCATAGACAGAATCTCACAATTGAATTCAATAATTATACAAAATTATAACTAATAATTAACTAAAATAATGCTAATTACAAATCAGAAATTATATTATGGCAATAACTATGCAAGAGCCACTTAACTAAACACTTGTATGAATGAAAACATAACCTATAAACATAACTACTAAAAATTCTCTTCTTCCAACGAATCATTCCTCATCTTCCATCCGCGCTCCATCTTTGGAACCCAACTCGGCAGAACATAAGAACGCATCTGTGAGAAAAGAGAAGCCGTAAGAGGTCTGAGCGTGCGTTACGCAAGAAAATACGCTTTCACAAGCCGCGATAAGCGTCACTTTAGCGGCGGGTGTCCTTTTGTCCAGCCGACAGCGCGGAATTGGCCACCGTCCTGCACCGCGGTTTCTCGGCCGTCTTAATGACTGATGCAAATACGCGTCGTTAGGCCTTGTTGGGCTCGTTTCGCTTCTATTTGTCTTTATAGCCCCGGCGTCGGCCATCTTGCGTCCTCTTTGCCATGCCACTACCGCAGACAGTGGCCGAGTGATTTGTTTTTCGCGCCAGTTTGATGAGATTTCCCGCGCCTGTTCCGATGCTCGTTCCAGAGAGCTCGTTTGCGATGATGATGATGGTGATTTAATGGGTATCTTATTGTTTGTTTAGGAGGGATACGTTGGAAATAGGTATGATGAAGCGCGGTAGATTGGTTTTTAAAAAGGTCGTAAAGAAATTTATCGTGGTACATTGCGGATGGTAGAATAATTGTACGCTGTGCTAGGATACTGCGTGTGATTTGTAATATATGTACCCTGTTGTAGAGGGTCTTGAGTTATTTCAATATCGATGGTCTTTGGAATTTTTATTGGATTTTTTTTTTCTGCCCGATAATTTGTCCTTTCAAAACAAGATTATAATTTCTTCATTTTTATAATGACTTAAGATAATGATCTAATAAGTCGATTAAAGTTATCTTGTAATGGAATTATTGGAAAAATATTAATCTAGAATATGAAATGCATATTATTTTCGTAAGTAATTTTCATTCTCGAATGAGAAGAAATATTTTTTTAAAAAAAGAAAAATTATATTCTATTAAAATTTTAATAGATCTATATCTACCTTCATTATTTTAATACGTATAATTTTAAAATCTTATTATATAAACTTGTAATTCTTCTTATGAGTCAGAAATCATAGGAAAAAATATTTATTCTAATATACAACTTTTTTATTACAATTTTGATTAATTCCAAAAACTTAACTTTTTTTTTTTACTACTTCCATTAAAATCGCAATAAGATAAAGGTCCACAGTCTTTGATTGAAACAAAGCGAAATAATATGAAAGTTCTTCGTTTCAATGCTAGGGATAATAAGACTTTTGCACGTGAACTAATTAGGATGTCGCCTAGATCATTTATTTTTGTCGGAAATCCAGAACATCTGAACTGTCGCAACTGAAAAACGATGTTTTCAATCGCCATATCGAGGATAACGACAATTGAAATAATTATCTTGTTCTTTCCTCATTTATATTTATATATCCGCGAATTTAATTATGGAAATAGAAAGATTTCTTTTTGATTTTATTTCTGGCTTTACAATTAGACAATCATTATAATGAGAATTCGATTTATGTATTTTAATGTATTTTATTATAGAAAAACCTTGGAAAAGTTTCGTATTAATCTTTTACAAATAATAGCACTTATAATATGTTTAATATATTTGTTTCTAACATATATATGAGATAATAGAAATTCTAGTTGAACTTGTTCTATTAAAGATTTCAATTGATGTATCGAGCTGTTCTATAAATCAAACATCCTGTAACTATAAATTTGATCATAACTTAGCATAATGTAAAATATAGATGCATTATGAATGCAATATGAATGTCTTTTTCATATGATTGCAATCTATGAATAATTATGATTGTAATCATTATTAATACACTACAATGTGTACTTATACATTATTACTCCGTGTCACGTGTTATCTCATAATTTCAGTATTGTATGAATATTACATTAACAAATAATTAGAATTATTCTTTATTTAATATTAATCTTTTGCATTATGAATTCATATTTTTTTTTTGATATTAATAAAACGAATCAAAATTAAAGTTATATTAGAAGAAACTGAGAGAACAATTATAGAACAAATGATTAAAATCAATATTCTAATTAATATTTTATAATATTTTTATAAAAATATCAAGATAATATGAATTTATAATTTTTATACGTGAGTTAAAACACATGTAAAAATTATTAAAGAGAGTAAATAGATAAGATAATCATGTGGATAATTCATATGTTCGAGTTTTTGATTTGTATGCTGATTGAACAAAAATACTTGGAATTCGCAACAACGTGGAAACTTTTAGTTTCGCAGTCGCAAGTTCAAACGAGTTCGTTCGAATGTTTTGTGCAATCGTGGATCGAAGCGAAATTCGAGAACTATTGCAATTACGAAATATCGAACACGGAAATCACGGAATCTCTTCCTGTTTTCGTAAGAAGGAAAACAAATTTTTAAGGTTATTATACTTTTTAACGCGATAACACGAGTTTGTTGGAAAATGAAAGTTCGAAGGATTTATCGTGGCAAGCTTATCTTGATCGAATTTAAATATTTGAATTAAAGATTAAAATGAATTCAACATAAAACATTAATTTCAACTGTCGGCAAGATATATAATTGCTTAGTATAATTCAAAATCTTTTGATGATTTTTAAAAAATTGTTTTTCGTAGAAAATATTTATCAAGTCTTCAACAATATTCATAAATATTATTGGAAAAAGAAGAATTTTTTTTTTCTTTTTTTAGATCAAATGCATTGTGTAAATCTCTTTGATAATTATCTCTCTATATTTTACGTGCCGATATTACAAACTTCCTTGAGTTATCAAATTACACATTATCAATCATATATTCTTTTAATATCTTTACGACAAACTTATCTTAATAAATATTACTTACCTGTGCTTAAAATTCCATGACTTATGAACAAGAATGTACATAAACATCTTTTATAATTATTTTCCGATATTTCCATTTAATAATACGCAAAAAAAAAAAAAAAGAAAAAAAATATCGTTAAGGAATATCTCACGAAATTACGTAACAATGACAAAACAAGCTTAGAATTACAAAAACAAAGGATACAGCCGCGGTTAATTCCTTTAGTTTCACGCAAGCCACTTCGGTCGCCATTTATCTCGCGAAAATTGCGTAATTAACGTTCCATGATACGTTTCATCCATCCCGCACGATCTTCCTCGAGCAATGTCGGCCAAATTCGATCGAGAAAATGTAAATCCGTTTCCAGAAACGAGATGAATAATTTTTACCATCCATTATTGGAACTTGAATCATCGTTCGATCGATATTTTTCAAACGCGGGCAAATTTAAGTTCGTAAAGATGATTATATCATCTGTATTTATCGATGATTGGCAATCGAGACGAAATTTTTTTAAATTAAATTGTAAATTTTGAACATTATGTAATTATAATCGAAGGGCTTGGAATATTTTTGCTTCGGTTAGAATTAAAATAAAATCTAGTCGTTGGAGAAAAATTATCGTGGAAAAGAAAGTAAAGTTCTCAGAACAACTCACCCAAATATTCCTTCTCGGAATACTCTGTAAAAGGGTTAAAGCTTCGCTTAAAAAACCAACTGACATAAGAACGCAATAAACTTGTCCACAATTTTCCACTAGTTTTCCACGAGTCTGAAACATGGTCTACCATCAGGGATCGTAAATTGCCGACAGAACAAAAACAAGGCATGTCAAGTTCCACTGATGTAGGATCGCGAACATACTAATTATCGTGGCTAGACCGCGAATTAGGGGCGTAAGACTAAACGAGAGGATCGTCGTTGCGACGACACACGCCGTCGAGACGTGTTATCGTCGGCCTCGATCTCTTCATCTCTTCCTCTCCTCGTGTCCACAGGAAGACAAGATTTTTACCACAACACGTGTACCAAGTATCTTTTTGCACGTACAAAATAGAATTTTCCATTCGTCATCAAGCATATTCGAATATTCGTAATCTGAATTATGTTTCATTTCGCATGATTACTTGTTGATCGAGAACTAATAATCACGCTATTAAATAATCCTTGATTCGTTCTCTCTCAAAAACATATAAATACTCGTTATTGTACAAAAATATCTTTGAAACAAAAAATAATCATGCTTACTGAAACTGGCCACGAATGATTGCACGACGCAATTAAGAGATTATAATTAATCCATTTTACAGCTAACCTGTAAAATAAATAAATAAATTGCGATAAATCTATGACAAACACACTGTAAATGGCGAGAAGGAAAGAGGCGGTCCTCCAAGTCGAGATAGAGAGCGAGGACGATTGGAAACAATTGTTGGAAAAGAAGGGTTTGATACTCATCGACGTTTTTTCGTCGTGGTGTGGCCCGTGCATCGCGATGGTGAGCATGCTTCGAAGCGTGAAAATGGAAGTTGGTGATGCGATCAACTACGCGATCGTGAAGAACGATTACATCAGCGATCTCGAACGATTCCGCGAAAGAAGCGAGCCGGTCTGGATGTTTCTCGAAAATGGTCAAATGGTCAATTTGATGTTCGGCGCCAACTGTCCCCAGCTTCGAAAACTGATAATGGCCGAGATCAAACGTGTCCAATACAAGGAAGAGCCGGAAATGCAGCAACCTGTCAGCACTAGGACCGCGGAGGAAGAGGTTGCGTGGCAGGAGAAGGAGGCCATCAGGTATTCTTGAAACTTTGTTATGATATAGTCAGTCAGTATTAGTATTCTACGTTACACAACTTTTTTTTTTCATTTTTAACGAAACTCTGCAAATTCGTATACGAGATAGATTACGGATATTTAAAGAAATCAATATAGTTTCGATATTTTTTTAATCCTTATGTTAATATATATCTATATTTCGCATTCAATCATCCTCTAATAATAAAATATTCCTAGGGAAAGAAATATTCCCCGTATGCTTTGCATATTACACAAATTTTCGAGGTTGAGAGTTACTTTTGTTGTAACGTGGGATAATAAAACACTTGGCTGATTGTATATCGCGTATCTGTGAGCATAGTTAGTGGAGACATCAAAAATGTGGTGGAAAATTAAATAAAACAAGAAAAGCGATCGAGGAGCGCGAACGTGCCAAGGAGGAGGCCGAGAGGCTTGAGAAGTACGAGGCGTTCTTGGCTCAAATGATATTCGAGCTGAGCGAGTTCACCGCCCTGGTTTTCTATCCGTGGGTGTTCAAAGACGAGCAGGGACGGCACAGGGACAAGTATCAGTGCCCTCCGTATCTTGAACTGGTCAATACACTGTTCAAACAGAACTACGACGTGCTAGAGGAGATGCGAATACAGTTAACCGAGGAAATAATCGAGAAGATGTTCGTCGAGAGCAACGAGGAGATTACCAAGGCTATTGTAGTAGGTGTGCATCTTTTAATCTTTCTCGCTCTCAAAAAATTTTCAGTGGAACGTCTATTATCCGAATTAACATCGAGAAATGAACATTCTTTTATATTATATAAAAGAATACGTAACTCGTGAGAGAGATTAAATTAGAATAATAATAATTAATCATCAGAATAATTTATCTATGTGTTGGCGGATAATCCAAGTGATTGTTGTTAGATAATCGACGTTTTAATTTGATCTTCATAAAAATGGGAGGAATCTTGGATGGAGTCATTTGTACGATTTAATTATATTCAAATTAGTTGTACGTAATAAGTGCAGGATTGACCGACGGTAGAACGATAGCGATGAGACTGAAAGGTAGACGGCCTCATCCCGATTGGCCCGTGTCCTTTCCCTTCGAGTGCCCTAAGGGGATTAAAAGGTGCCCCACACGAGAGATCAACGATGTAGAGAATTATCTGATACATTTGTTAACCAGCAAAGAACCACTGCTTCAGGGTAATGCCGTTCCTTTCAATACAACTGATTCCTACATGGAGAGGCACGTGTACGTTCACGAGCCTGATCCAGAGGACGAGGAGGACTTTCCTCGCAGCCATCCCGCTGTTTGGGTACCCCCTCAGGTATTCCTTGAATTTAACTCACTCAATTTTATTTCTTGCTAACTATCTGTCCTGGATATTATGATCTAAGAAATTCTGATTTTTTATTAGAATATTCCAAAACCTCAGAAATGAGATGAGTCTTGTTTCTTATTCAAAGAGATGAAACACGGTTCACAAACGATTTTTCAGAATAATTATTGATTATTCAGGCCCGAAGCAAAGTGCACGTGTACACAACCCTCTTCGCCAGTTATATGGAATTGGTCCATCCTTACGAGGAACCTGTACCTCCTCCTCCATTCTGCGCCTTCAAATTCTATTATTCGAAGTTCCCCATTCTTAGTGAGACCTGTGCCCTTTTCCCGGACGCTATCGAATATTTTGGTGCATTCGAATTCGATGCTCCACCAATCGCAAGGCGAATAGCATCGACCCCTGAAGACTTCGAGAGAAAGGTTCCTTCATCTTTCTTTTAAAAAAATATACAGGATATTGATATAATAATACTTAATAATTATAGTTAGTTATAGGAGGATCTAGAAATCAAAAGAAACGTAAAACTTGATATACAAAAATATTGGTCGAACCTTATTTATTAAATTATGAATAGTTTAAATTTCTATTAGATGAAGTATAACAGAGATAGAATGATAATATGAAGTTAACTGTTTCACTTTTGTATATTAACATCCTGTATATTTGATGAAAAATATGAAACACAGTTAAAATATTCATACCATTTATCTCATATATATATTTTTCTTTTTTCTCTTGCATTTGATATAAATAATATAAATAACTGATTAAATGGAAAAATATTAATAAAGGCGAAGTATCAAACTGGGAACGAGATATTCGTGATAATTCTCCGGAGGGTGAGTGAAGATGCTTTCCTGTCATTTGCCAGCATTGAGCCGTACTTCATCACGGAGGATCATGAAAAAGCAGAAGCGATGATAGACGAATACTTCCCTGAGGGTGCTGAAGACGCGATCCTCGAGTTATACTTGGAAGAGGAGGAAGAAGAGGAAGAAGAATATTATGAAGAAGAAGAAGAACATGACATAGAGATTCGAAAAGAAGAAGAAGTAGTATTTCCTACCTATGAATTTGTATGAAGTTGGTATTTTTTTCATCTTTATATTTCCTCTTTGATGGTTTTATATATAATGCCAGTTCTAGTCTAAGAATACTTTTTATAAATATTGAAATAATTTGATCGTAATAATATATTCAACTATCTGTATATTTTATATATTTTAAATAATATTATGTCTAATGCTATTTTTTTTTAATTTTGACATATTAATAGACATAAACAAAAAAAATCAACAAAAACATTTACTAAGTTTTTTTCTCTAGCAATGGTCTTTGATCCCGAAATTTTAGCTTGGTCAGTAATCGGTCAAAAACGCCTACTAACGCAAATAATTAAAATTTACACAATACCTGATAAAAATATGTCGCATACCAATCAAATATTTCGAAACTATCCGTAAAAAAATTAACCAGACAAAGCAAACTTATATTTTGCAATTAATAATCCTCGTTAAAAAGTACTCAAATTTGCTAATAAAAAATTAAAAAAAATTTTTCTCGCATATTTCTCGATTTCTCATCACGTAGGAAATCATGAACAGATGTTTAAAAGTTTATCGAAAAAGTTTCGTCGTGCCTCGAATAATTCATAGGCTCACTTTTTTTTTCCGCCGACCAAGAATTTCATTCTTCGCGCGTTTTGGCAGAGCCGGGATTATACTTGAATATTCGCTGTCGTTGGCAACGTGTTTGCGTAACTTTGGCAAAATTCCAACCGATACTTCTGGAGGTTATATTACGCACCTGTCTCGCTGGTAATTTTTTAATCATGACCCGTCATGGTTGCCAACATACCGTCAAAATCAACCATATTCACTTCGGTTATGTTACATTGTTACACGTCGCTTTTAATCCTTGGTTATAAATTGAATAAGATAATTGGGAGAAGATTTCATCCGACTGTAGAATTTATTCAGCAGCATTAACAGCATAATCTCGTATGTTCTTTGTTATAATTATTAATATACGAAATTATTCGAAGTGGATCGAGTTTACTGTATCATTTCAACAAAAAGATTAGATTAGGTTAGGTTAGATTAAAACTATTACAATTTTTTGTTTTAATTTGTATTTCTAATATTTGATTTGGATTGAAATGGCATCATATTGAAATTAAAGTATTTAATGAATTATTTGTAAATATAAATATATTAAAATAAGATATTAATTTGTATATAAAAAAATAGATTAACATTTAGTTTCATAGTGTATGATTTAGATAACAAATAAAATTTGTTAATTTGATAGAAATATAGATATTATTAATTTTTTATTAAGTCCAATTATCATATATATATTATTATATAAATCTATATGTATTTGGCAAGTAAATGGAATGAGTTATTCTCTATTCACTTGATTTTCTTTATTCTCTTTCTTTTATTTTCTCTATTCTACTAAATATTAATAAGATCTTATAATTCTTAAGGATTTAATTTATTTTTGACATATGTTTGTTCACTATTTTAAGTTTTATGTCACTTTTTATGAAGCTATTAATAATAGTTAGACTTTTTATTCATAAAAAAAAGATTTATGGTTGTAGAAGATTATTAGTTGTATTTTTACATTAAAAAGTATCTCCTGATATTTTGATAGAAGATAGATTAGTAAACGTTTATGACAATCATTTAAAATGATTAAAGACCATTGAAAAAAAAATTGACAATTTATTTTCTTTGATGGATTGATTTTTTTTATCGTTTAGTAGCTAAAATTGGTATTTTATCAAAGATGAAAACTAAATATAGTATTTAATAATAAGTATAATACATTAAATTTTTTTTAATATTGAAAATTGATTAACCTTTCCAGTAATAAATAATTGAAAGAAAAACTGATGCATCTCGAGACAGATATATTTTAAGGATATTTTCACGGATCTTCTAGCATTAATAATCGATTATATCATGGTACAAAACACAACGAATGATATGAGCGGCAGCTACAAAATAGCACGAGATTAGCGGAAAATCAGCCGCTACCAGAGCGAATAAATTGAATCGCGCTGATCGAATTAACGAGACAATTTGTCACGCGACCGATGCGAGAAATTCACGCGTGAACAACACGCTCTCTCTTGTTCCTTCTATCCTCGCTAAATTTTGCCAAGCGAGCCGAACAATTGAACCATTAACCGAGGAGACATTAGTCATTCAGCTACTCAATCTTCCAGCTAAATCGGCCATTTTCATCCATATTTTAGGACGCGATGCATCTCGGAGGAACTTAAAAGGAACGAGATGATTTTTTGAATCATATTTAAATTTTTGAAGGTAATAGATTTTTGTTTTTGGAATTTTTAATGGTAGGAAAAAAAAATATAAATATATCTAATTATTTTCTAATTATTTTCTCAGGAAAAATAATTTTTTTTATATAACGTTCATTAATTTGAATTACTAAAGAAATAGATATTATTTTGTTTTTGATTTTAGTAATAATCGATAATAATAAAAAAAAACTCGATTTCGAGCACACGTGATGACCATACAATAAAATTATCCGATGATTCATGTCAATTTTTCAATCAATATAGCTATCATGCTTATAATTTATCCAAACTCTCAAGATCGATCAAAATCTGGCACAGAACGTTTCCTTTTTTTTTTTTTTTTTTTTCCATTTTCATTTTCATTTTCATGCCTTGATACGCACGGTAGCGCCTAAAGCGGTCAATTGCTCAAACATCGGTAATTATTGCACAAGAATTATGTAACTAAACAACCTGATCATGACGATACGGAGGAGAGAAGGGAAGTGGAGAAAAAAAAAGGCGCAAATTACAGTTACGCCAGGTAATTTGCGTCCATAACGCGTATTACGTGCCATTAACGATCGTTTCGTCTTCTTTCCTCTCGCGCACCCTCTATTTCCGTCTGCATGCCGATCAAGATCGTTTTTCTCGAATAGCGCGAAAACATCTGCACGCCATAAAGGACGATAATCGATCGCTTCGAGCATTCTTCGATTATTGTATTATATTGTAGTTGTTACCAGCATTGCTTTGAAGCATTGCAAAAATATTTTTTAATAAAATAATTCTGTGTTTATTATAGATATCATTATAGTATTGAAAGAATTAGAGATTTTGTAATTTATGCAAAAATTTGATTGAATCAATTAGAAGTAATATAGATATAGTAATGAAGCTAAAATTTATTTATAAAATAATCACACTTATCAATATCAAATAATACAGATATAGAAAAATTTCAATTTGAAAATGCAATATTATACAAATGATTTTTATAATAATTCTAGGAATATACAAATAACATTGAAATACAATTATTACTTTACACTATTAGATATTCATAAATTCATAGAAAATTTAAATATCCAAAAATACACAAGGTGTACCAAAATATCCAAATTTGCATAAATAACAATCTAATCATTACATCCAGATACAAATGTTATCATATATAATTATACAATCAATCCTCAAATATTCAAACAACCTTTTATAATCCTTTTAGCAATCCTTGGCCAAAATTGTATTTAAATAAAAGTGTTGATCGGTGGCAACGAACTCGAGAAAGTTGGTGGATCACCCCTGAAAGGTTAGGATCGACAGAAGGGTTCGGTGTACGAAGAAAGCCGCGCGTACAACTCGCGCGAAGATAAATTTACACGCGACTTCGCGACGCCGTTGCCTGTTCACGTACCCTCGTCTTCTTTTCCCTTCTGCGTTCCCTGTGAAGCGTTCAGCTCGTTTTCTTTTCGCATGGTCGCAAATAGGAACCCCCCCAAGGCTCCATCATCGTGCTCCGGGCGAAATTAATGGCGTCGGGACGCGGGCGAGCGCGATTCGCCGACGCCTGCTCCTGATTTACCGTGTCAAAGTTCACGGGGGGGAGACGGAGGGGGGAGATTTGTCGGAATAGCTGTCGTCGGATAAATTCTACGGATCATTTTTTAATTCGCTCGTTAAGTTTTTCTGGGGAAACTCTGTGGGATACAAATTAAAATTATATATCATTGTAATAATTATCGGATCTTATCATATTTTGCCGAGAAGATAGATCGTTTTTTCTCAGGTTTGAAATTGATTATGATACGATATTTTATTTTAAATTTTAAATTTTAGTAGCGAAGAAGAAGAAATTAGTAATATAAAATAAATTTGTGATAGAAATATTGGAATATCCTTATATTTGGATAATTTTTTTGACCCATGTATGGTTTTGAATCGAATGATTCGTATACGTTTAGAATAACAAATATTTTTTGATGCATTGCCTATAATGTTTCAAAAGAAAAAAAAATTACGTATTTAATTTCAGAATTTTATTTGAGAAAACGGCGTCTCCTCGCATAAACCAAGCCAAACTCTTTTGCTCTTTTAACAAGATTTGGATACAGTTTCTGTCAGGGATCGTCCTCGAAATAGAGAAGCCGCGGTTCAATGTTTTCGTTTCTTCCAAGAGGCAAAGGAAACTCGTGAATTTTAGGATTGTGGAAGAAAAGCCAGGCGACTTTGTTTCGAGGAAACGAGTTTAATTTCGTACGCAGGCTATCCGTTTCCATCTAATGGGCCCGATCGTTTTCTCGCTTCCGGTTTGCATGACCCACTGATCGTGAGTCAACTTAGACGTTACTATGAAAAGAAACACTATGCGACGTGTTCTTCGGCCATGTTCCCGGGAAACAAACATCTCCAATGGGTACTTCATCTCCGAGTTTATTATTAAACATACGGTTAAATGTTTAACATCCGCTCGGGTTACCGGTTGAAAATGTTGAATCGAAAATTTTTTTAATTATTGCAATTTAAACATGTGGCAAACCTCTTGAAATTTTTGATAAAAGATAAAATTAAATTTTTATCACAATTTCTACCGTAGTAATTTTAATTTAACATCTTGACTCATCACGCTTCTCTGAAATTGTTTCCAATTCCGTTTTCGTGATTTTTTTTCTTTTTTTTTTCCCCGATTTTGAGAAAGTGACAATCACAGTTTTCATCGTTACCGATCCTTGACCCCTTTAAGCACGTTCGTCTCTCAGCTTCGTCATTGGAACAGCTGTTTCTTGCCAACGTCGGGATTTTTCCGACCCGTTGGCGCCCTTTCCGTGAAGGGTTTGTCAAAAATTAACGAGCAATTTTTTTTTTCTCCGAAATAAAATCTCTAGAAACACGTCAGAAACACGAGATGATGATTTGGTCCTGGAACATCTCTTTTGACAAAAAGCATTTTAATCCAATTCCTGGTAAGTAAGTATTATAGTTGATTTTATATAGTCTGTTTATGTTATATTTTTTTCTTTTTTTTAACGATTCATTTAAAATTCTTTCATTAAAAAAAAAATATTAAAGTACAGTTAAATCATTTTTTATTTACTATTGATTTATCTATACTCCAGGTTTTATTACTAAAAATCACGAAAAATCAGAAGTTGGACGACACTAAGAATTTGAATATTGACGTAAAGGATTAAATCATTCTCTGACTCTTCCATCTGGATCTCTTTCGTAATACCTACCATCGAAATACAAGCGCAATATCGCAAATGGGAAACGTTGTGGGGCTCGAAGGGAAGTTCTCATGTTCCCAGGCGGTGGCATTCGTTTGCATACCACTCGTACAAGTTGCCACAGAAAATTACAGGTCTGGTATCTAGTGGAAATCATGGTTATCATTGAAAAGAATCAACAGTCAGAATCGCTGTTGGCAAGGTGACGCTTTTACTCCACAGCTTGTGATGCTTGTCTATCCATTACGTGATTCGTAACGAGATGGAAATATTCATGGGTGAAGTGTTTTTTTTTTTCCCTATTCCTCCTATTCTATTCATTGCTTGGTAATTTTCATGTAAACTTTTATAATAGAATCTTGAAGCTTTTAAATCAATCCTTATCTTACTTTTCTTGGATAGAGAATATTTCCGTTTGAAAAAAATATTTCATTGTTGTACGAGTTGCTTGTATAATTAATAGTTAAGTTATATCGGTTTCATTATTTCTTTTATTATCTTGTGTGAAATATTGGGAAATTATATCTAATATTGAGACTTTCAAAAAAATAAGTAATACTATAAAAAAATATGTAATTTATAGTGGAATTTAAAATCTTTATCGACCATGAAACAAATAATGTATTCAATAAAGATGCGGTATGTACTAATAAGTTCGTCTTTAGTTTAGAATGATGTAATGCAATGAAATAATAACAAGTTTTTAAATGAAATATATCGTAAAACTTCGGCATTGAGATGCAGCATATTTATTACCCTGTGTGCGATAATATAGTCGAATTTATGCATTCGTTGAATCCGTGAAATGTGCCAAAACCCACGCAAAACTAGCCTGCAGGTATTAAAAATCAAATATTGAAAGTGTTTAAGATTCGTTTTATTTGAATTCTCACAAAAAGCTGAGTTTAAATCTTGGTTTTATACAAATTAACACGTTTAAAAAAATGGTATTTCGATAAAAAGATTAAAAATTTACCGGAAACTCTTTTCAAGACACTACGATTGTATACGATGTTACATAACATCGTGTTTAAACGCAAAGTGGATCGAATCATTGTTTAAATAACTTTTTTTTTACCAAATTTTCCTTGTCATTTAAAATTTTTTTCTCTAAAAATTAGCAAGTTTTGATGATTACCCATCTATCAAATTAAAAATGGCTGATACTTTTAAAAAAAAATGACTTGACACAAAATCTTGATGCCAAGAGATCTATGGCGGCAGTTACCAATCGATAAAACTCGTCATTCGTGTATATACCAGCCTTTCTACCCTACCACAGACTTTTCATATTATTTCCAACGAATAGCCTCCAATGATAGACATTCTATCCCTTCTTATGGTTGCTTTGCATCACGCTAGACACAGCCCTCCAAGTTCGAAGGTCACGGCGAAACTACCGCTCATCCAGATACGCCACCACTATTCGTATCTACGCGCCGAGCTGCTGTAAGAACCGTGCTGCTTTTTCATTGGTCACGCTATTGCTAAGTGGGGGAGGCTATATAGTGCGGTGCACCGGGCGCCGCAGTCAGTGTTGCGCGTACTTCGTCTTAGTTGTGTTCTTGATTTCCGTTTTTACTTCTCTGATATTTCGTCTCTTTGATTTTTCATTGCTTTTAAAGTTGTTCAAATCAATTCGTATTTCGATGTATAGTGATAGAAAAGTATTTTATTCTAATAGAAATTTGTTAGATAGAAAACAGAGTGGATTTATTTGAGCATTTGATTCGTAAATATCGAAAGATGACAGAGAAGTCCGGTAACTGTCCGCGTTTTTAGAATTCGTTTGATTATGTGACAGGAAGAAGACAGTGAATCGTTGAATTTGTTAGTATATGAACACAAACACACGCGTGAACTGTTCGAATGAGTGAAAGATCGTCAATGTTGGCACGGAACAACGTGTTGCGTGCCAATTGAAAGCCAAGATAACGAAAGAAATCGATCGAACGAGGGAACACGCTTCGGTGCTGCCATGACAATGGTCGTCAACAAGATCAACATGTCGTCGTACTCCGCGCCACGACGCACTTTCTTCTCGGGTCTACATAGCAAGGTAAACATGCATACTTGAAAACAGTTCTTTCCTTGAATTTTACGTATGATTCGGTAACTTCGATATTTCGAATAATGTGTCGAGAATCATAAATAGTAGTAAAATTTCGCGAATTTAGTTCGATCCAAATTCAAATATCAAATCAATTTTTTCGTATAATTCTATGTATAGTTCACGAAAACGTTATGTAGACTCTGCACGCCACCTTTAGTGACACACTTCACGCCATTGTTTTAACCTCTCAATATCAGTAACGATGTAATTCGTCTTATATTTACAAGTTGTATCTATTCCGAATATCTTCATTTAAATTGTTATCAAAATACACTAAGCTTATTATCTAAAAGCACGTGCTGAACTACGTTATAAATTAGAAGACAAAATAAGCACAATTTGTCATGTCACAATTCGTAATTCAAAGTAAAATATATATATATATATGTATATACATAATTTTGTCTTCGCGCCATTTAAAATATAGTAGAATCGCATTTATTATAACCTTACTTTTCAAACGAAATTTTAGTTTGTAAGTGATAAAGTGTACTCTTGTTAATTGAAATCATTTGTCTAAACATGAATTACAATCGAAATTCCAAGCATTAAAGAAAATCAGTAATCTTATTACATAAATTATCATCGATCGATTTAAATATAAATGAAGTTCTATTAGATTCGTAAAGTTAACGTGTGATACAAATAGTCGTATAATCTATGTCCTAATCGTAATCAAGAACGGTATTCGAGTATGGCCAACTATTTCTACGGTAGTTTCTCGATTTAACGATAAGCAATGTCCCTGATTCTCGGTTCCTTGGCCTGCTCATCAGATTAACGGTTCTACCAGTTGCGTAGTTCTTCGAAAGAACACTTGTGGAGCATAGTTTGGTTAAAAGTGTTTTTATTCAAATCTATTTTTTCCATTCGAATAAATGAGAGGTTAATTACGCGAAATTTTTATTCTTTTGTTAATATTTGCATTCTTAGAAGAAATTCATATCTAATTAATGAGAATTTTTAAAAATTTATTTGAAAATTAATAAAAAATCAAATATTTCCAAAAATATCGAATGAAAATAAAATTTAACATTGAATATTCACACAACAGGAAATTATAATTTCTTTTCATACACAAAATGTTTTTAAAATTCGACGGAAGTAAAGATATTCGTAATATTTTTCTAATTTGATCTGTCTGAACGTAGTTTTATGTCAGAATCTTTCTAAGACTATCTAATGAAAATAGCATCGACAATGATATTGTTGGAGCTCTGCTAGGCTTGATTTGAAAACGTATATCACTACGTCAAAGCTTCTCTAAAGTTAGTATTACGTCAAAAGTTTCTCGGAATAATATTATAGCAACGCACATTAGGTTAGAATCCTTTCAGGTTCAACGTATACACTTAATAGATTATTCAAATTATTTATAATCGAACTGCAGGATACTTTGCGGATATATATATGAATATTTACAATTGTATAATGTGAATCAAAATTGTTAAATTATTAAGTAATCATTGTTTTAAAACTTTAATTAGAGATTAGAATATCAGATAATACGAATTTATTAAAAATTTATCAAATATAGGAAATCTCTTTTTCAAATTGATGAAAAATATAACGAAAATCAAATTTAAGTTTTCAATCAACATTCCATACGCTTTAAACTAATAATGGATATTACTGAACCTAACCTAACTATCAACATTTTTCCGTGAGAAAAAGTAAATACGATAAAAAACTAACTTCACAATTCTCGACGAAATTTATGAATTCCGCCATGTTTATTCCACACGACCATGAACGTGACCGTGTTTCATCGCGAAGCAAACTCGCGAACGCGAAACAATCGTGAAACCGACATTTTTTTTTGCTGGCCAGTCGCCAAAGTTATTTCGACCGGCTACGTCTGGTAATCTTTTCCGGCGATTCGCAAACTCCCGATGGCTTACGTAACTTGAAACCAGACCGAGTTTGTTAAACTCAGCCTGCGGTTCTGTTCACCCAAAAAAAGGTTCCACTACGTGATCTATTTATTCACGAATTCCTAGCTCTGCTCTAGTACCATTTATGGCAGTGTTTCTCAACATTCTCGTTCATAAATCGCGATCTATTATTGAAATACTTTCATAATTATTGTATAAGATCTTAGATATATTTTAATGGGAATTTTTATATATTATATTAAGTAGAAAAAATTATTGAAGAGAATGTGAAAATAGTTATCCAAATATCATAGTTATCTGTTAATCTGTTAGTAATAGTAGTTAATCTGTTGTTAATCTGTTGATTTTATAAAAATATATTAACGTTTCTTAAGTTTTAAGAAATTTAAGTTTAATATATAAGCGTATAACCCGTTAATAACCAATATAAGTATGTAAGAAATTAACTATCTTGAATATATAAAATTTGCTGAACTGGTTTTTAGTTTTGAGGTTAAGTAGATACTACTTTAATTTATATATGATTTACAGCAAATTTCTTCTTTTCTAATACATCACATGCTCCTAATATATTAAATCCAATTTCTGAAATTATAATAATCTTCTTTTAAACTGATAAAATCTTAAAGCAAGAAGAAAAAAAGTATTTGGAATTCATACACGAAACAATGATAAAATTGTTTGATAATTCGAAGTACAAAGTAATCAAAAATGGCCTCGTGAAACACGTGTCCCAACTGTGTCCAATTTTTCTGACGTCGACAAGAAACTGGCTGTTGCATTCGACTTTGTCTCGTTTTAAACGCGTCGAATTTAGGTCTCGTTTAAATTTAGCAACGTTTCCCGTGTGGCAGGAAAACATTCGCGCGAAATATTCTTCTTCTGCTGCTCGTTAGTCTCCCTCGTTCGCTATTCATTTTTATTGGATGTGTCGGGATGGATCGTTCGTAGTTTCATACTTGGTAATTTGTTTTTGGTTTACCGACCAATTGATAGTGGGAAGGTTGTTTCAAAAAATGTTACAAAATATATTTAGAAAGATACATATAAAAGATTTCTTGGAAAACTTTTATGTTAAAAAAATAAAAACGCAGTTACGTTGTTAAGCAGTAAGACTGATAAGTACTCTCATTAATTACCGTCTAGTGTAATAAGTAATCTATTTTCAATTACCTATGAAAAAAGGAAATTAACGCAAAATCATTATCAACTTTAATCGTTAACAATCGGACAATTGACAGTGCTGGGTTTTAATTCATATTAAATTCAGATATTAAATAGTACTATATATTTGAAAAATATATATTTATTTTCAAATTAAAATTGATCCAACATCGATGACGGATTATTAATATTCCACTTCGTTATAATATATTAATTATGTTACAATTTTAATATAAATTTTAATATAAATATAAAGATAAAGATGTAAAAATATAAAGGTACGTGTATGTTATTATAGAGTTAAGAATATGAAGAATTATAAAAATAATTATACGTTAGTTTTTAATTATTTTCTCGAAAGATGAGTTTAACAAATCGCCATCTGACAAGACTATAATTCTGTTACACGTAACACGAAACGTTGCCTCGTAAGTGGAGGGATCGAAAGCCGACGGTGCTGTATTAAATTGAATAACAGGGTGGCTCGTGGCACGCGACGATCACGTTCATTAAATGGATGCTTCATGATCGTTAAAGCGGCATTAATATCAATGTCCTCCTACTAAAAGAGGATGCCTGCCTTTCACATTTTACCTCCCATATGAATCACTTTCGCTTTTGCTCGCGTCAAAAACTTTTAATACATAACAGATTAAATAAGAAACTGTATTTGGCTAATAGCCAAATATTCCTCAATTTTTCCGTGTTAACTCTTTCTTCATAAGTTCATCTTTTACACGCTTTTAATACACGAGAGAGAATATTCATTCGTTCACACGCACACGTTAAACTCGACGATTAAATATCAAAATTCGAACGTACGAATCAACAAATTAAAATCACTTAAATTCTTCGTTTTTAATTTCAAACGACTTTCGTACACTGAAACATCTTTCGGAGCGCAGATCTCGATACACTGTCGCGTAAAAGCGAGCGGGTTAATCGCTCGCCAGTCTGGTCCAGTCTCGTGAAACGAAAACGGTGAGAGAGAGCGGCGTGTTCTCGAGGACGTCGTAAAAGCGAGGCATAAAAGATTCATTTTGCCGGAGAGGTGACCCTGTCGACCCAGCATCCGCTCTCTGTGGGCGGTTCTCTCTCTCTCTCTCTCTCTCTCTCTCTCTCTCTCTCTCTCTCTCTACCAAGAATCCTCTTGCCTCTACGCTACACCGACCGTTTCCTTTTTCCACTCCAACAGTTTCTCCGTCTGTTTCGAGGTGAGCATGGTGAAAAAGGGTGGAGGAGGCGCCTCGTTGAGACAATCAAGCGACAGGCGTTGCTCGTTAAGTGTAACTGTTACTAAATTGCCGAGAGTTGGGGATGTTTTCGTGGTCCATTTCTTCTTTTTTTTTTTTTTTTGGAAGGTTTTTAGACCACTCTGGAATTCTTGGAGCCTTTGGGACAAGCTTGTGAGATACATCTCGAAAACGATAGATACTTTTAATAATTGTGGATTTTTTTGGAATTTGATATTGAAGTATATTTACATTTTCATCATGTTTGAAAATAAGGATGTATTTTAATTAATCTCTTAAATCCACAATAAAACACTCGTCAACATTCAAAACTCGAAGTAACCATTCTCACGTAAATTCTCACGTTAACCAAACCCTGAACAGTTGAACAAAATGGAAAAATATGGAATATATACGATCGTGCTAGAGGCACGTGTGTACATAAACTATAGTCATATGGAAGCTATAAATGAAATTCGAAATGAAACGAGCAAAAGGGCCCGCGCTTCAACCACGGAAACGACAGCGTTGTATATCCTCTTCCCGTTTCCGCGATGTAGCCCGCGCAATAGCGCTCGAGGAACTCGAGTGTCGGGCGCCGCTACTTCCGGTCCGGCGTGCAACGCCCGGAAGCGTCCCTACTTGCAGCACATACAATATATCCCCGGCGAAGTTGGAAACGATTCGTGGAACGTCGTCGTACATGTACTGCGCGTCTCGACGCTTTCACAAAAGCGGTGCGTGAACCGGATGCGTTTAATCTGGCTTCGCCGCTTCGAGGACGCCGCCTCTCTCGAGGCGAAAGAGAAGGAGACAACTGGCGCAACAACGGTAATTACTCGGCGACGAGGGAAAGAGGCGAGGAGGGTATGAATGAACCCGGAGGGAAATGAAAGAATTATTTACGCGGCTGGTGATCCCATTAATCCATCTCCCTCTTCTTCTTCCTCTCGAAGGAATCTAGAAACCGAGACGGTTCACGAGTGAATTTTTGTTCAAATAAATCGCGTCGATTGTAAGAATTTTGGACAATCGAAGGAACAAAGAGGATAAAGTTTGGAATCATTTTGGAAACTAGGTAATAATGATTCTTTGAGAATTGGAATTTTGCTTTACAATGAAGTTTTCACTTTTTAATTTTCAAATGTTCATCTTGTTGAAGTGTTTTTCCATCGAAAGATAACAAACGAAACGAAATAAACGTATTGTTTGAGAGTGTCTTGGTAAAATATTGTTTATAAGCATTCAGGTAATTACAAAGGGAGAGAATTCCATAGAAAGAGATTTCTAAATGGTAGAAATAGGTATGTTTTCGTATATTCGTGTTATACGCGACGTTACGTGCCTAGATTATTGAAAACAACGTAATACTACGTTTCCTTTATTATCTTACAACTCAAAACAGTACTTTCTCCGGTTTCTGAATTGACGTACGTACGTCACGTGCATCTTCTTCTCTTTCAGAACTACATACTGATATTATATCTACTTGTTAAACGAGATAATACTCTTGTAACGAGACAGTTACTCTTGCTATACGAAAAAAATATTATGAATATATAACACGAAATGTTATATTCTCGTTTTCTTTTAATTCCTCGGCTGTCTATAATTAGATCACTTGATATTCGAGTTGAAAACGAAATGAAAGAATGCTTACTTAGCGTTTTACACAGAAATTTTTGAATGAATTTACTCGAACCACGTATTTTCTTTCGTCTTATTCTCTTATCGAAAAATTTATATATCTATAAACACTAAATTCCTTTTTCTCCTCTTCGTCGTTGATATTCCATCGAAATTTCTTAAAATCCCCATCTCCCCGTTCTCGCAACAAATATTTCCATCATCATCGCCCCTTCCATCATAAAATTTATCGTCATTTTACAGACTCGTCACGTCCGTAAAAATTTCTTACGTACCACTTCTTCTCTCTCCCAATTTCGACCGATCTCCAATTTCAAAGATTTCCCTTCCAACACACTGGATCCATCATCACAGAATTTCTTATCATTCACAGCCCATAAAAATTTCTCTTAAAAAGCCCTGCCTACCACTCCCACCGACGAATATTTCCATCATCATTGCACATCCGATTCCAATACCCCGCCGCCTTTGTATTCCTCTCTCCCTTCCGTTTCACCCGACTCGGGATCTATTTCTCTTTGGAGATAGGCAGAGTCCGCGCGACCGGTTTTCCTGGTGGGCGTCGAGTATCCTGCTCTCTGTCCCCTCGAGAGAATCGTATTTCTGTTGTCGCAGAAATGTCACGCGGCGTGCCGCGTTAGCAGAAGCGAAAATGTCACCCGTTGACGCATCGCTCGCTAAGATTACACGTTTCAACAGACAATGGAGGGATCACTCGTCTCGAGTGATGGTGTCTATCGAGATGTGTGTATGTCGATCGATGCCTCGATAACGCAGAGTGGTGCGTTTGATGGGTGGAGGGCGCCGTCTTTCAATGAAAGGTGCACGTTTCTTTTTTTCTTTTTTTTGGTTTGGAGAATTGTGAGGGATTGGAAAATGGTAGATACGGATGTAATTTTTTCTTTGGAAGGTTATTTGGATTAACTTTTTTAAGTAGGAGGAAATTCATTTTACATACAATGTTAATTGTTGGTGATTGATGATTGTAAGGATAATTGGAATGGAAAACTCGTAGAATGGATGCAATACGAGATACGCAGTGCATGAAATATCTATTTGGAAAAGTTATTAAAAAAATAATGTCTTTAAATTTTTTGAAATTTATATTCCGTACGATGTTATAATCAGAATGATTGAAATGATGAGAGCGTTAAGAGATTAAATTTGCATCTACTTACATTCTTCCACGTATGAAATGCATTAACAGTTGATAGCATGGAAGTAACACGAAACGTAACACACGTCTGGCTACCTCACTTTGTAGAATACCAATCGGAATATTATAAAATAAAAAAGAGAAAAAAAACAGTGGAAATCAATTTTCAATTTTATTTGAAATATTAATTTTAAAACCTCGTCGGTCTGATGAAAAAAAAATTTTTAAAAGCTTCGATAAAATGAATTTCCCTCCGATCATCCAATACCTCGATTAAATTAAAAAGAGAGTGAATTGAAAATTATCAACGAGTTTCTCTCGATATTCATCCCAATTAAGTATCATTCTCTCGGCAAGGCGTCCAGCGATTAATTAACGATTAATTAACGAAACTTAACATTTTTTTTTTTTAATCAAATGTTGTAATCGGTAGACAGTCGTTTTCTCGTATTTAGATAGGATCGTCCCGCAAAATTGTCCTACTTAAAGGCAATTAATACGGACAAGTAATTAACGCCGGTTTCCTTGGCAAATGGAGGATTCCTTTTATCACGGCACTTATATCTTACTTTGTAACAACTGGATACAACTTCGTATCCGTTCGTTAATCGGTTTATTACCATCTCACTGAACTCAACCGCCTAATTATCCGTTTTTTTTTCCATGTGTCGATCGGTCTGTGTGCACATATTCTTTACATTTAACTTTGTACATAGTTATCTTTTCATCTTTTTTTTTTCCCAAGTTTATATTATATATTAATAGAAATATAATCGATGATAATGCAGAGTCGAATGATTAATTAAAAAAATTATATTTTTATATGAATTTTTATAGAGTGGTGTTATTTAATAATTATGCGTTAGAACGATAAATAAGGCGTCAATTAATAATTAAAATAAATGTTACGTAATAAAGTTACATTAAATAACATTTTTACGAATTTTTACGTGGTTGATCGTAAATGATCGTGTTTTTATTGCATTTAGAATTCTAGTAATTATGTGTTAGAATGTTTTTAAATAACGCGCCATTTTTATTGTCAGGTTATTAAAACTTTATTTCACTTTTCTTTATACCCGTTTGAAATACCATCGAGATAACAAGACAATGGAAATTTATAGACTGTAATACGTGGTTTTGCGGTTAGCCGACGGTAATTAAGAGCGTCGTAACATTATTAGCGTTTCTCGATTCTGTAACACGTTTAGAGCATAACTCGTGTAATTGCGAAGCAGTTCGATGATGTAAGTGAATAGAAATCTATTAAAAAAATCTAATATATTTTTCCAACTCTTTCAATAAAGTCGCAGTAATTTTTTTTTTTTCTATTTTCAATTTTCAAACTTCTTTCAAAATTTTTTATTTCAGTCATTCTTCATCGATACTTAAATAATTCTTGTATATTTTCTACAAAAAGAATGATTTTCAAACAATTTTTTTTATACCTGAATCTTTTTATCAATTCTTTTCTGAAAAATATTTATATTTTGAAAAGCTTTTCGAATTTATTTTTGAATTTTTTAAAAAAAATAATCATTGGCAATTCTTGATATTCTATATAAAAAAAAAAACAAATTCTCAATTTTTCAATTTCCAATTTCTTCAAAAATTCATTTATTGATCTCATCGAACTTGGAATTTTTGTATTTTCTACCAAAAAAGAAACAATTCTTAAATAATATGAAAAAAAACAAATTCTTCGATTGTAAATCGTACAATTAATCCAACTTAACGCCATTTCTTTTCTAAATTTAAATAATAAAAAATAAAAAAAAAAAAAGAATACAAACGATCGTAAAACTGAGCAACATTTACAAGCGAATTTCGGCAAGGACACTCGTTGAAACACGCTCTTTATTAATACATAAAACGCGCAAACGAACAAGTTTTTACGAGGTAGAACAATTGGGCACGGGAACAGAGTTGCGTTTCGTAACAGTTTACGAGCAGTTCAATTAGAGATTTCCTCCATAAATCCTGTTGCTTGACGGAGGAACGTTCTTATTGCTCGAAAAGGCATCGACGGTCACGTACAAATATACGTGTAGAGAGAGAGAGAGGAAAAAAGAAAAAAGAAAAAAATGATAGTGTCCTTTTTGCGGTTAATCGATTCGACCATTATTTCTCTCTATTTCTGTCCACAATTACGATCCGACGACCATTAACTCGCGTTAGTCGAGCTCTTGACATTTTTCTTTTTTTTTTTTTTTCCCTCCCCCTCCCCCTTTTCTCCTCTGCTTGCTTTTTTTTCAAGTCTTTAATTCACTATACGTTTGTGGGGCACGTAACGTGACCCAAATTGCGGTTTATATTCAAAGGGGTATGGGACGAAGGAGTAAAAAGTCGAATTTAATTCTACACGTATGTACACTGTGTTTCGGTGAATTATCAATCGAGTTAATGTAATTTTTTCTTTTTCTTTTTTTTCCCCCCCTTTGTATATTTTTGGAATCAAGTAATATATTTGAAAAGAAAATTGTTGAGAAATTATTCTTGAAAGAATTCTTCGTAAGTAGATATTGTGTCGAGGGATCGGTTGCTACAATAATAAGTTTTCTTCAACATAATTTTCAAGGATATTGAAATGATTAAATTTCGGTAAAATTTTATTTCTTTTGAAAGAAGGATTGAACTGAATACAAAAAATTGATTGATTTTTGATTTTTTATAATTTTGATGTTTCATGAAAATTAAATGGAAGAAAGATAAAAATAATTTAGATATATAACTTGTAAGTTGGAGAAAGGAACGTAGATTGCAGGGAACATTAAGATGTCACGAAACTCGGGATTAAAATCGATGAGAAATCTACAATAAAATCAGTCTGTCATTGGTTTATTCTTTTTACATGAACGCATGAAGGCTGTTAGTTTTTCTCGTTCAACGTTCTGTTCTAACCGGGAAGAATAATCGAGGGATCAATTTGTCTGTCGACGTTTGATAAATCGATCCCTCGAGATGTCTAACTCCATTTCTCTTGTTGAAATAATGTTATTTGAAGTAATTTAATTCCATGAAAATAAATGTATCGTTCAAAAATTTTAAATTGAAAGATAATGAATTAAATTCAGATAGAATTCATTTCGGATATTTAATTTATTCACAAAACAAAGTTTATAAACTTTCTTTAAAATATAGTTTTTCCTTTCTTCCAACAACCCTTCGAGATTTCGATAATTATTCACGATATCCTTTTCTCAACGATTCTCACTTTTTTTTCTTCAATCAACCCCTAATCAACCTCTTCGAGACTTTAATAATTAATCCTAAACCATTCACACTTCCAACGACGTAAAAATTTTTCTTCTCATCAATTTTCCTAATCATCAAAATCACGATTCGGAAAATATCGAATTTTCTATCCTTCAAACTCACCCGTCTTTCTAACTTTTCATTTTCCTAATCAACCCTTCAAGGCTTCAACGATTAATCCTAAACCGTTTATATATACCGACTCTGAGTTTTTCTCAGTGGATTATAACAAATTGGTGGAGCGATTTTTCAGTTGTAAAGGTGCGCTCACACCGTTGTCTGACGTAACCAACCGTGACCGCGGTCATTTACATTTACAGTTTACAGATCTCTTCGTCTCGTCCTCCACTTTGTCCCTCCCTCTCTCTCTCTCTCTCTCTCTCTCTTTCTTTCTTTCTTTCTTTCCTTTTCTCTCGGCGGTGAACTCAACTGGCCTCGAGACTCTCGCAGGTTGATAATCCACTCGAGTGGCGCCATTGCTGATTAGCGACACCCACGCACACCCCTTTCTCTCCTCTTTGCTCTCCTTTCCATGCTCCTCAACCTTCGATTTTGCAAAAGATGATTTTTCCAAAAGTTTCGAACGAGAGAAGATTATTCATTAAAAATTGCTGGAAAGTTGAATTTGTTCGACCATTAAGATTTATTTATGGATATTTTTGTTGTATTATTGAAAATTCTTTGTTGATTTTTTGATTTCGAGGGAGCGTGTATTAATTTTAAGATTTTCATTCGCTGATTTGGATTATGATAGTTTGCCTTATCGATAGACACGTAAAGGAGCTCGAAGGAGGAAAATGAAGATGTGGAAAAGTTATGAATTTAGAAGGGATCTACGTGTGAGAAGGCACGTAGTGCTCGGTTTTCTGAGAATAGAAATGTAAATAGATATTCGAGAATCGAGAAGTAATATTTAATTATTAATAAATAATAAAAATGAATAGAATCGTTGGACAGAATTTAATCCTGAATATTCAGTCAAGATATACAAAAAAAAATATCGTAGAAACGTAATTAGAATCATATTGTAATCTCGAACAACTCTCGATAAATCATATCTAAATCTTTTTCTTTGTATGTTTCAGGTGAGTCCGTCTTCTTTTCCATTGAATTTTGAACGAGAGACGAATATTATCATTTGAATCGTGCTGAAGGGAAAGAAACGAGCAGGTAGTAGGCATCTGTTATTCCTTTGTTGCTCTCATGAAAACCTATCGTTCGAATTAAATTTAACCTGGATCAAATAAAAGGTTGGAAATTTTTTCCTACTCTGCCATGTCTTAAAAGATGCATCTCTAAAATCGCTTGATTTAAAAGTATAGAAATACGTTTCTTTTCTTCAATATTCTTCCCCTTTTCTATTCCAATTATCTATTGCAAGAAATTTTTTATCCTACAATTTTCATTTACGAAAGAACTGCTAACTTTCCACTTCCAAAAAGGAAAGAAAAAACGTTCATAATCACAAATGAAAAAGAAAGATAAGAAAAATTTCTCGGAGAAACGAATTCATCTCGTTAAGAATTCTGGAACGCGCGCGAACGGAAGTTCCATGGAATTTCGCGATGGCCTGAGTGCCATTGCCTCGCCACGCACCGTGTTGTCTGGTCGTTGTAACGGTGAACCGATCGTTAGTCCTCTCGTACGCCGCGTACAACAATCGCTGTACGAGATGAGCCCTCGACTTTCACAGCCGGTGACTCACGGCTGGCGTTACGCGCGTCGCGAAACTCGATCGAGCCACGCGCGCGACTCGATCGAGGATCAAAAGGGGGACGAGGGTCGCCTCTAAGGATCGAGAAACAGGAATTTTTAGGCGAAAGAGGCGTAGATGCCGTGCATGAATTATTAGCAATTTACGAGAATTTGAAAAGATACTTGACGAAACTTTTTCAATCGCTTTCCTCTTATTTCCCTTTTTCTCTTTTTGTATTGAAAACTTATGCTCGCTACAGGAGAGTTTTCTGTACTTTTACTTTTCAGAGGATACGAAAATGAAGAAGAATTCTGGGCCATTTTCTATTAATAGTATAGCTTAATCGAATCAAACAAATGGAAAACTCGAGCATTTTAAAATTCAAAATAATATTCGATGAAAGAAAAATCTAAATTGTCGCTTTTCAAATAAAAACAGCGCATAAGCATCGTGGGAGGCGACGATGTCGCGGAGAAATCTGCTCGAAGTAAAACCGAGTGACGCGGTAATGTCCACTGACCCAGAGGTGAGAAAGGGGTGTTCTCCTCTCGTCTGGAATTCCACGGTGACTCATCCGGCATTCGCCAAAGGGCCGGTTACCCGGTATGGGAAGTTGGCGTTTCGATGCGCCAACCGGGGAATGAGTGACTCAACCGAATTTCTTGCCGCCGCCTCTTCCTCTCGTGGATCCTCGATTTTTCGGTCTTCGACTCGCGTGCAACGGTCGTGCATGTATGAATCACTTCGGTGAAGGCGCGAAGAATGCATCCGACGAAAAGAATTCGGCTATTTATCACGGTCCAGACGTGTAATTAGGTTGGTGAGTTTGGAGTTTGTTTTTTTTTTCTTCTTCTTCTCAATCGATTAAGCTATCGTTCAAAAAAAATTTATTGAGACTGGATTAACTGTGTTTGAATCGCGGAATTGCTTTGAAGGATGATTTAGGAATTGAATTCTTTTGCGTGCTTGATGTAATTCGGTTAGTTTGAACGGTTTTTAGTTTATTTGGTTTTTTAAAATAGGGTAAGTTTGGTTAATTCGTTGTGGACCACTTTAAGATCGAGTAAGATAGGTTTCTATCGCTATTTTCCAAAAGTTATCGTTTCGCTTATGAGATTCTTTGAGGGTTAAATAATAATAAGAAAAGTTTTAATAAATCAAAATATAACATACACGCTACTTTTCTTCTTTTATCCTTCCTATATTTTATCGATGCGATATCGAAAAGTTAATACCTAATTATTCGCAAGATTATTTTTCGAATAATCCTTTCACGAACCTCGTCAAATCTCAATATATGCTTCCCTTTTCCCTCCAAAAAAGAATCAATTATCGAATAATTAACGGATCCAAGGAAGTCCATATCATATAACTCCATATATAAAGGTCATCGACATTTTGGACGTAAAGAAACGCGGTGAACGAAGGAAGAACTTTGAATGGCCGTGTGTTTCATTATGCGTTTGTGATAACACGCACAATACGATACAGAAGCACGTGGCTCGGTATCGTAACGTACGACCTTGAACTTCCTCCACGAATGATTCACAGCTCGTCCATTCATCCGGCTCGTTCGTTCATGCTGCGCGTGCTCGTTGGCCGCGCTTTACGCGGAAAAATACGCAGCGGGTTGGAATTATTCTCAGAATTTCGCACTAATTTGTCACGTATACACGCGAAAAATTAGCAGTGGAAAAAATTATGCAAAACAATCAGTCTGGTATCTATATTAGTTTACCTTTTTTTTTATTTTCTCAATTGAATTCAGTTAATTTGTTATGCAAGATATATATACATATATATAAAGGATTTACATTAATACAAAATTAAAATTCCAAAGTCGTTTTGTTACGTTTCAAAAGAATGTTTAATCCTCTCTTTCTCTCTTTCAATATCGTAGCACTCGAGAAAATTGTCAAGGATATTAATACAAACCTTGCATCTTACATTATACATTCAGAATAGC
The DNA here is from genome assembly GCF_029169275.1 of Apis cerana. Lineage (NCBI taxonomy): Eukaryota > Metazoa > Arthropoda > Insecta > Hymenoptera > Apidae > Apis > Apis cerana. Next base: position 5,261,002 of record NC_083854.1, on the reverse strand, counting down.
ATTGAAATTCAAGAAATGGTCGACACCACCGGCGTTTATGTCCGGATGATTAAATTTCATCCAAGCATTTAACATCAACATTTAAGTTTTGAATTTCTAGCACATAGATATTAGTACTTACGTGTATCTCATTCATAAAGAATTATAAAATATCGTAACGTTGTAATGGTTAACTCTTAACCTATTTAACCATTCATATTTGAATTTCCTATAGTACAAATTCTGCAATGGTATAATGGAAGGCAATTCTCTTCGTCTAAAAATATTAATCCGTAATATATCAATGTATTTTTACAGATTTTAGTGTATAATTTATAAAACATTGAGCAATTGGATTTATTGCAAATTAAAAATAGTTCAATGCCCCTAATGAATTTTCACAGGAAAATATTCCCCTACGATGAATTCTCGCGAGAGGGGAATACGTGACGTCACATTATCCCCACTACCATTGTTGAATCACGTGACTAGGCGTCCGCCAAAGCCAAGCGTTGCATCGTGTCACGTGACATTCCTCTACCGCAGCGATAGTGGTGGGGATAATGTGACGTCACGTATTCTCCTCTCGCGGAAATTAATCATAGGGGAATCGAGCCATAGTAATTCTATATTGTAAAATTGTTAATTCAAAATCTTTTAAAAAATCTTAATCTAAATGATCAATTCAATCCTGTTTTATCATTTGGGCGTAAAAATTTCTCAATGTGTCGCTTCGATTTCGCTCTGATTGATGGATTGATGGAATGGATTCTTTTCCTCGAACTGATAACAATTTTCCATAGATGAGAGTTGATTACGTCATGTGCTTGAAAGAATTTTTAAAAGCTGTCGCGAAAAGGTGAATCACTTTGATCGTGCTCGTATCTCCTCCTTGCGAAGAGAATCTCACGCATCTTATGATTCATCGATATGGATCGTGACTTAACTACCTGTTCCTCTCTTCAAAAATTCGATTCTTCGACGTTGATAGTCATCTTCGTTTACTCTATGAATTTGTACGTTTGGATTGGAATAGTGAGGAAATTCTTGAGATTATTTACTCTTTTTCAATATTATTTTTTAAAATTCGAATCTTAAGATAGTCATCCTTTTTTATTTTTAAATTAGAATAGAATATTGATACGTCTGGGAAGAAAATTCTTGAAAATTCGAAGTTTGTTCTTCGAAATTAGATTCTTCTTCACGGTTAAAAGGAATCTTAGAACGTGTGTACTTTATTTAAAAGTAGAATTCTAAATTTGTCATAAATTTGTGGATCATTAATGTTCGAAATTAAAGAATTTAACGAGGATTAAAGAAATATTTGATCTTCGAATCGTGGAATAATTTTATCAAAGGTAGAAATATATTTGAGAATAAAATTCGAAGATATTTTCGCGATAATTGAATCGGAATGTAAAAGTTATTTTTAAAAATAATTTCGATAGTTGTGATTATTGAAAAAAGAAGTTCTAGTAAAAAAGTCCTTGAGTTTGAAATTGATTTCATTCACAAGAACTTATGAATGAGGCATTTGTAGATAATCTTTAGTAGTAGAATTTATTTACGTAATATTTGTCGTTTCCTATCAACTACTTTTACAACTTCCTCTTTGTCTATATTTAAAAACTCTGATACTTTTATCTTCTAGATAAAATAAATTATTTAAATTAAAATAAAAGAATACATTTTATGCACTGCAATTCCTTTAACATCATCGAATCGTATGAACTCTTTAATTATTATTATTATACACATTCTTTTTACTTTTTAAAATATTTCATCAATTCAAATACTCAACGTTATAATTAAATTAAAATTTCGCTTTTCCTTCCTCGTTAACCCTTCCAAAACGTTACAACGCTCTGTCAAAATAATCCTTTGATACAGAAATATTAGAATTTTAAACAACTCGGAGCGTAACATCTTGGAGCATTGTCAAAGATGGACGTGTATATTTGAGGAATCGAGGAAGTGATCCGTTTCCGCGTAAGACTCCATAAATAGTTTTAGAAAACGATAAAAGTGTTGCCCGTTTCCGTTCACGTTTCGCGGTTGTTATCGCGGCTGGAGAATACCACGCGTTTAAGTGGCTCGATAAAAGGCGTGAATCATAGCTGGCTGCTACTCTCTCGTGTCGTGGCGTGTCGTGGCGTGTCGTGTCGTGAGAAAGAATTCGAGGGGGACACGTACGATCGAGGCTCGTTTCACCGATGCGGATCGTGTCTCGAATGGAAACAGGCTTCGTGACGATTTGTCGCCGCTCGCATGTATATCGCCAAAACATCGGCTGCGGCTCGATCGAAATGGCCATATAATTCGGAATAATTTAAACGCCGTGATACGTGGGCCGACTTTCTCGAGAAGGCTGAAATCTTGCGTGGAATAATTTTATCGCGCCGTTAAAACGTGTTTGTTCAAGCTTAATAATCGAGATCGCGAGACGGATTTATTTACGTTTTCTAGGATACGTTGATCGGGATACGAAATTTGATTTTAATAAACTTTCGATGTCCACGAGATTAATTAAAAAATATTACTAGTATTGTATCTTTGTTGTGGCGTGATTTCGCATTATTGCGCGTTATACAATGTATACAGAGATTATTTAAATGCAAAAATTTTTATGAACGTGGTTAAAAAAAGTAGAACTGGATAGATTTTATATTTTCGTATACATTTGAATTTTGCATAAATATGCATAAATATAAATAGATATCTAATAGTAAATACGGATGATATATATTTATATAACGTGATAAATATTTATGAAAAATGTTATTTTCATTGCGTAAAATATAACGAAATTTAATAAAATAAATTATCTTTTGTACGTGGATATCTATCATAGAATGACTTGAAAAATTCGTTGATATCAAGATCTTCGATCTTTTTTTCTCTCCTTCCTATCAATCGAATATTGCTTCCGGAAGGGCTCGTCACGCGTCTCGCGAGCTTCGCTATCGTTTCTTCCGGTTTCGTGAAACTCACGATGCGTCACGACTTTCTAATTCACCGACGACTTATTACGTTCTCGACGAATTTCATTTAGACGTCGCTTTCTAAACTCGTTTGAAAACACGATATTGTATTTCCCTTCTCCTCATCCCGGAATTCTTCCTGACGAGTTATACGACACTTGTTAAATATCTTTCAATTATCGATGGATAATTTTTTTTCAATTATTTAACTAGACTATCGTCATCGATATCAAAAAGATTTTTAAAATCGAAACGAACTGATAAACTGCATAAATAATAACGTATTAAAAGAAATTTAATTAAAAAAGATAAACTTAGAGTGTCGTTAGTTATTTCAGAGACTTGAGGAATAATAACAGGCGAATCTTTGACTTGATAATTATTTCCATAATTGAGCGGAAACTTGATTAATCATGAAAATAGCCGCTAAGCTGCGTTCGTTAAGTGTAAGTATAGTTGCAGGAACTGCTCGATTGAAGTGCATCTCGATTTAGACACGAGGAGGGCAACGTGCACCTAGAAACGCGTACTTAGATATGTGTTCTTGAGCTCTCGATCTCGCTCGTTTAATCCGATCGTTTGAGTGGCCCTCGATGATCTTAATTATCGGTTCAACATACATTTTAGACTCGTTCGAATCTTTTTTAATCCCCCTCCTCCGAAAAAACATGCTTATTGACTCAATTTCAGATAGATCGTTAGGATTAAACTTGAAAGCTCGCAAATTTCCAACGATGATTTTCTCAATGTTAAATCAACCAACATATTCGATTTCTGCCAAATTTTATCAAGATAGAAACCAATTCCAGAAAAAGCAAGAATCACATCTTATACTTACACACCCCCCAAACAAAAGATTCTATTTCGAGCTTGCTCGGCGTAAGATAATAATTAAACAAAGCTTGCAAAAATCGAGCGAAATTCGAGTAGAATTCCATGGAGTGGCGTAATATAGATTTGATAAGTTATGTGGGGGAGAGAGGGAGGAGGCTCTATCCTCTTATAGAGCGTGCTCCTCCCAAGGTATGGCCGGCATCCTAATAGAGGAAGGCTGGTGCGGGATGTTTGGAACGGGTGGGCAAGGTTCGACGCACCGGCCGCTATGCGAAACATCCGACCCAATCGAACTCTCCAACATATTCTAATCTTGAGCCTTTTAATCTTCGCTCGGCCGGGGGACGCGTTATTTACGACGCCATTACCACGCTCGATCGAGAGAGATCTTTCGCGCGCTCTCTCTCTCTCTCTCTCGCTTTCTCTCCACGCGATTCGTTTGACAAATAACACGGGAAAGGAAGGGGGAAATTCATGGGAGCGTGGTCTTACCGTGTTGCAAATTGTGTGCACGCAATTAATCGAGGCGCACGGGAGAAACGCGAGCGAGGGAAATTGGGGTTTTTTTCTGGGCGTGTTGAATTTCTTTTCGATAAGAAAATATCTTATCGATCTCTATATCTTCAGTCTCGATAAGGGGGGAATTGTTGTTTATATAAATTAATAAGGAACGAATCGATCGATCGAGTGTAGAAATGATTTTGTTTTATATAAAAATTTGATAAAGCTCCTTTCTAACTAATAAGATTTCGAAATCGTGCGATTCGCGTATACCGAAAAAATCGTTGACGTTCAATCGAACGTGATTGATAAAACAATTTAAATACATTGGCGAGAACGGGTTAAATGGATACACACGGAGTCGTGACATCCTTGACTCGAAAGTGAGTCACCCGAGTTACGCCACTCGTGACACCTAATCGTCCTTCTTGAGTTCAAGTTCAAGGCTCCCATCTCAACCAAAGGTTTCCGCCTTCGTGGAATCGGGTCAAAACGAATCTGTGAAATGCTCGATATATCGAGAAATTAATTAACTTCGCGAGATACTGAACGCTTCAGACCAACTTATTCATCTATAGTTGGAGATGAATCATTCGTGCCAGCTAAACAAACATTGTTTCGCGCGAAACATTTTCAAATACAAAAAAATCCACTGGGAACTGTTGCATAATACATTCTGCGAATTATTACATTGTTCGCTCGAGAAAATTTAATATTGTGCCCTTATCAAATTCTCAGAATGTCCCTCGTAATTCTCCATTATTTCTGAATATTTTAATGCTTATTATTCTTCCCAAACGGTATTATATAATGAACGATCAGTTTTATCATTCTTTTTTTATATTTCACAAAGAATATCTAGATAATAAGGGATCAAAAATTATTTCGATGGAGAAGAGGATGATTATATTAATTTTCCAAAATTAAATCTCTCTTCTCTCTTAAATTAATCGATACTTAATTTACAAAAGGATAAAATTTAAATATACTTTTACACATCGTATGAATAAAGAATTAATTGAACGAGAATGTAAAGGTGTAACAACATCCATCAACGCTACACTACACTATGCTAACGTTATCACGAGCATTTTATTCCACGACGTATGACGCATCGAAATAAAGAATAAAAATATCTCAATTGGCATCCAACGTAATCGGTAATCGACCGTTTCGCGAAACTTTTATTCGAGCCGTGAAGAAGAAAGGAGTAAGAAGTGGGGTAAAGGATCGTGTGGCGACTCGACAAATAAGTTTGACCCTCGAGTTTCGCGGTAAGGATGTCAATTAGATTCCGCGATGCCACGAACGCTGCACGCTGCCGTGCATCCCTTGTGCACAATTCACTCGATCATAGTACTCGCCACGACGATTACGTCACCGCCTAATGAATTGACCGGCGTTCCCTCCCAATCGCGCCATTTAACTGAATGGGACTACTCGTTGGATTAGTCGTTGCCCATTCAAGCCCCGATCGATTCTCTAAATCGGTGACTCCAATTTTTGCAAATAAATTAAATATAAGTAATTTTTCAACTATCTTCCGTGTAAAGTAGATGGATAAAATTTAAAGAAATCGACAATCGGTTCTTCTTGGAGGAGAGAGAATGACAGCATTGTTATTTGAGGAGATTCGAGTTCTTTGTTGCAAATATTTGTAAATAATTTTTCCAAAGCTGTAATGTAGATAAGGATGAAGTAAGGAAATTGATACGATTTTTTTGAGAAGAGAAGGAAATAGAGTGATAGCATTTTTTAAATTAATCCAGTAATGAGATAATCATTAATAATAATCATTCTGATAATAAAATAATAATAATATAGTAATCTAATCACCGATAGTGGAGATTATCAATTAATAGAAATTTCAGGTGTGTTTTCTTGAGACACTATACGTCCTTAGAAATTTAAAATAATTGGATATGGAAAGGAATTAAAGAATCTCTAAAAAATTTCGTGACTCTCTTGTGCGTTTTTCCCTTTTTTCAAAAGAGAATTGCTGATAATATAATAATTTCGATGGTGAAAAAAACTATAATCTTCTTTTGATCGTAAGGATAATTGATCTGTGATCCTATCTCGCGAGAGAAGGGTGGAATTTTGAAGCGGATATGGATTCAATGGAACGATCGATGAGGATTCCATATAAGGTCGGTATCGGTCCTTATCGAGACGGTTTATGAGTTCGTGGAAGAGTTAATCAAGTCGCGTTCTGATGCTTCAATGAGAACACTGCTTAATTATTCATCAGTTGCGACATCGTGGGTGGAAAGGACGTGTTAAGGTTGCATAGGAAAGACTCATTTATTGCTAAAGAATCGATTATTTGGCGAGATCGTCCTCAGATTTTATTGTTTTAATTCTTCCCGATCCAAGAACAACGATCCATAAGATAATTTAGCTTCAACTTTGACTCCAATAATTCTTCAAAAATTATCCTAAACTTCATCGTTTTAATATAATACCTGTGAATGGCCATTCACTAATTCGTTTAAATAATATTCATCAAAGATAAATTTTAAAAAATCACTCACAAAAATTATACCATCGAACCAAACAAAAAAAATAAAAAATGAAACGTAATAAACGATAATAAATGATAATAAATGATCCAAAAAAATTCCTTCCTCCTTGCAAAGAAGAAGAAGAAGAAAAAAGACTAAATTCCCCAATAAATCACCCAACTTCCTCCTTTTATCACTTCCCCTCCACCTCCACCTTCCTTACTCAAATATTCAGGGGCGAGGCTTCTTTTCGAGAAGATTCCCCTCCACAACCCATCATCCACTCCCCGTGAACTACATCCTTTCCAAAGAACCGTCTCGACCCGTCCTCTCCCCAGGTGCTCCCCTCCACGATCGATGAATCATCGATTCTTCGGAAACTGCTATCTCCTCCCCCTCCCCTTATAAGTGGTCGCAACTAGCGTCGTACGGGACCACAGCTGATTCCTCTCTCTTTCTCCCGTTCTGCTTGCGCCAACTGATAACGCGAAACGCGCACCGCCCAATGATAACGAGTATTTGTAGCAACGAGGGCACGAGCGAGGCGGTAGTATCGCGCCGCAGCTCGTCATCGAACCGTCGACGAATCGATCATAATACGTGCGATAGTGGCCTGGTGTAAAGGTGATTTGTTCGCGCGAGACCACGGTGAATGGTGTACACCACGAGCGATCGGTTCGATCACCTTAACGCCGTATATACGATATACACGGAGCGTGGCGATCGACAGTCCGCGGTGAACCGAGGCCGAGCGATCATTGTTGAATAACACGGCTCTAGCGTATCGAGTTTTCATTCTTTATTTATCAAAGTGACTTTCGATTTAGATTTCTATCTCGCGAGCGGTGTGGAGGTTTTTTTTTAGTTCCGTGCGACTTTTTCCAATGGAGCATTGGAAAGGTGCGAGGATTTTTTCTTCTTCTTATAACGCTCGGTTTATAATTGGATTTCGGCGGGATCGGGATCTTTCGCTGTTCGCCTAGGTGTTTAAAATGGCGGCTCGATCCTTCCTTATTCCTCTCATTTCGAACGTAACAATGCATGTGTTCTCCAATATCCATTCTCCTTTATCCGAATCTCCACTTTTGACTCCTATTCCCAGTTTCGAAAGGGAAGGCTGTAAAGGTTGTTTCGGTGGCACGTGAACGATGGACCACCGTCGAACGTTGATCGAGCAAGCGTTTTCGTTGCGTAACGCGGCTTGCGTGCGCCACTTCCGCATGGCAGGCTGCATAGAAATGCAGGGGAGAAGAGACGCGTCTCGACGCCGGCTACGAGACAAAAGCCACGTGCATTCCTAACCTCGCACGCGAGACGATGGCGTGCTCGATACGTGACTTCCCCGGCCGGAAGCGGACGTTACGATTCTCGCCGCGAGCGGCTTCGATGCATATACAAAAACCGACCGCCAAAATTGGCCGTTGGGCGACGAAAATAATCCTTGCCGTTCCTTATCGTCATCTCTTTTACGACGAATATTATCGAAGCTGAAAAAGCCTCGAAGTTGATAAACTCGTCTTTTTTTTTTTCTTTTTAAGTACCTTTCTTACATTGCACTTATTATTATGACGATTTTATTTTTAATTTTTAATTTTTTTTTTTTTTTTTTGCTTGGAAATCGAAGAGATTTTTGAGCGAATTTATTTCACGATGAAAATTATTGTATTTGCGAGCCAATGAAAAGAAGAATTTTATTTTTAAATTCGAAATTCAATATCTAAAAATTGAAAAAGAATACCTCGTTTTATAGTAGTCTTTAAAAAAAATTCTTTGATCTTTCTCGATCAAACGGCTTCACTGATCGCGCAAAATAAAAATTTCTATCGTAATTTCGTTCCTTTGTATCCGTTTCCCCATTGCGTTTATTCTGTGCGAAAGAATATTTATTTCCAAATCTTTAATGAGTATGAGTCGTATGTATCGAGATCTTCGATTGAATCCATTCTCTTAAATTTTCTTGAATTTCCATCCAATTACTATACTTCAAAATATTTAAAATTCAAATAAAATTTCTGACACGAAGTGCATGCATGCTCGTTCACGAGCTTCGTCTCAAGTATTTTACTTTTAGAGGAAAACATCTTTTATTTGAACAGCTGTTCTCCAGAGAATTATTGTGAGAACTTATAGATATCGAATCGATCGACCTGTTTACCTTGATCCTGCCCAAACAAAATCGTTATCTTCTGATGCAATTTTCAACAAGTTCCCTCTCTCTCTTCCTTACACGATACCAGCTCGTCCTCCAAATTTTCTCATTCTAGAAATTTAATTAAAACAGCGAAAGAATCGATCTTACGAAAATTTTTAATAAAGTTCAAAGAGGAAAGTTCAAATTTTTAATAAATCATTCGTCCCGCAGTGTCGTCACAATTAACGATCATCGACCAAAGAATCGAATGTGGCCACGCCGCGTGTCGCAAATTCCTGTATAATCCGTGAAAAAAGTCTCGTTGAAAAGTATCCCTCAAGGATTTGGTTAGAACGAGATCAATTAAATTGGGACGAGTAGAAACTTCGAACTAGTAGAATTGGGTCTAACGATCAATTTCGCCGAAACGATTTGCTCTGGTGGCTGGTGGGTCGAAATAGATTTATGAATGAGCGTCGACAGAGGACTGAACATGCTGCACAAGCATGGGAGCAGTAGATCTCACAGCAGCCTGCTCTACAAGGGCAGGGGCGCCTTTCTCAAATCGGTGAGTACATTGATTCTTATCTCTGTTGTATTTTTTTCTCTTCTTTTCTAATCCATTTTTGAACATTTCCATAATCCATATTCCATATTTTATCAAACATTGAACGTTCCTTTCAAGATTCTTCTTTCAAACTTATATTCGTTTCAGCGTCTCATTTTGTTTTATCAAAAATTCAATTCAGTTCGTTCGAAGATTTTCTTTCCTTCCAAACATTCTTTTCTTCTCATTTTTTCCCAGTTTTAAAATTAAAAAAAAATATTTGATATTGCAATTGAAGGTTCGCGCAGTTCAAATTATCATATATTCAATCGTATCATTGGAATATCGTTTTCACTTCTAAACCATCGTTCATTCCTTTTCAAAAGGAAAATTAAAATGGAAATAAAATGAAATATATCTTCCTCTGCAACCTATATGCAACTTTATGCAACATTATGATGGAACGTCTACCAGTGTTGATTCAAGTGAGTATTATAGTCGGGGGAAAGTTAGAGATACCAAGGAAGCAATTAAACGAGACGTCGTCGTCTCGTTATCGAGATCACAAGTGACAAGTTCCCTCGTTCGCGTAATTACGCATATTTTCGCGATGACTGTTTCACGCATACGAATGACATCATATTCTATTTGAGTAGGTGTTGGGAGGGAATTCAAAATTTTACAAATTAATCTCGGCTGAAGACCAAGTGACTCACCGATTCTTGCTTCTGTCATTTCGTCTCTCTGCTTTTTATTTATATATGTATATATTTTTTTTTAGGCTTTAATTTGAGCCGTTCATTGATAGAGTCAATGATTATTATTATTATTATATTCTGGAAATTGTGAATTGATGAAATTTAAAAGTTGAAAAGGTTTAAAAGTTTCAGAATCTATTAATTTTGTCTGTGAATGAGATCGTATCAATTAGTAAAAATATTTAAAAATATTGAGACGATATTGTCATTAGAAAACTTGTATAAGTGATAATTTTAAATTCGTGCAGATATTCGTGACGTTTTTAATAAGATATAAAGTTGTGTATTCGTTTATTCGTATTGCTTATTTCGATTGAGTATGATATATGAGATATCTATTTATTTATTTTTATTTCGTGCCACTTATTTCAGTGAAATCTATTTATTTTTATCGCATCGTTTTGATTTTAATTATACCAATATGAGTAATTAGGTTCGTGTTACACAGATAAGGTTCTAACACAGATAAAATCTATATCTATCTCTATATCTTTGTTCAAGTTTAAATATATTTTTAAAAATTATAAACAACTTCTTTACTTAATATAATAGCAATTGGAGAATATTCTAATTGGAATAATTTAAATAAAAAATGAGATTTTCTCGTTTCTAATACTTGGAACAGGTGTCGCAATGTCTGTTGCAATTTATTGCCACACAAATTTTATTCCAACCGAAGCAGTAATACTTAAGAAAGATTTAAAACCAACAAACCTCCGACCACGTGTCAAGTTATCTAAATTCAATATTTCTTGCTTCAAAGCAAACAATCTATACCAATAAACAGAGAATTTTCATTATATCAATCTGCTCTCCATTTCTACCTGCTTCAACACATTATTCAAACTATAACAAGCTTGGTAATTTCTTTCCAAATTTTTCATTTCTTATTCCTTATTCGATAGAATTCAAAACGAATTCATTGCACAACGGAATGAAAATTTAACTTGCAAGAGATATTCTTAACCTCAAAACTTCCAAAATGTTTTCTTTCTTAATAATTGTATCTGTATCCAATCGTATTGCTTTATACAGTCACGTGACTACGCGAAAGAATCATGGACGCCGTGGAGGGAAATTTTGATTGTTTCATAACCTTCTCTCTATAATGATAGAAATTTACATAGACTTTAAATACAATTCTGAGTGAAAATACAAAAAAAAAAAAAGAAAAAAGAAAAGAAATAACCAAGATTATTAAAAAACGACGTCTTATCTTCAAATATCGTTATCACGATAAGAGAATTGGACTTTTGCCATCGTGAACCGATGAGAACCTCTGAGAAAGAGCAAGATGCATTATGTCTAATCAAAACGTCACAGCGTCTCGTATGCGTCATCGTTTAGGTCAGAAACGAGATTCGCGGTTGTAACATCTATCGGTCAATCAAAGTACCGCGTCACGATCCGTTACAACAGCGTGACATCATTGCGCTAAAACTATACGCGATGTCACACGCGTACGTACACACACACACACTCATGCACGCGTGTATGTATATATCTGTATTCATTCTAGACATAATCGTCCTCCCCTCGCTGTCTGGGAATTACTGTTAACACGCGTTTGTTCTTCGAATCTCAGCGTTACGTTGCATTAGTATACAGGGTGTAAAAGAAAACAATTTTTTTTTTTTTAATAACATTTCAACCGTGTTCACTTTCTCTTTTCTTACTGATTGAAAATTTAAACGAGAAAATTTAACTTTTTTTTTTTACTATTATATTTTAATAACTGTAATTCATTTCGTTAAAAATTGGGATCAAACTTGATTGTTTCTTTTAAATTTATTCGAAAATACACGAAGATTTAAAAACGATTTTTTAAAAAGGATTCTGATTCTCGTTTCTTTCATTTTTATTTTTGAATTTGTAGGACACCCTGTATGTACGCGCGTATGTACATAGATGTAGTTACCGTTGGAACGACGAAGAGAGGTCAGGTTTTCTAAGTTCGTGAGATGACTAATCGTTGTTTACTGTTGTGATGACTTCTGATTCGTGCTCGTATCCGATTGTGATCGGAATAGCAAAGCGACGATCGCGAGGACAAGTGGATGATGGCTCGATTTCTCGAGCGAAGGTGAATGAAATGGGGGCTGATGAGATGCAACGATCGATCTTGTGACGAGATCTTATGAGAGATTATGTCATAACGATGACGAATGATCTGTTAATGATGTGGAATTCGTAAATAATAATAATAATCCATAATAAGAAAAACTAATTGTCAAAGTATGGGATCAAAGTTTCGAGCAAAAATTCACCATCTATCGCTCGAATCGTTAAAATAATGATTGGAAGAAGAAAGAATTCATTTTATCTTATTGGAGATTGCTTCGAGCGGCTCGAAGCAATTTTCATCTCAAACTCAAACGCGCGTGTGCAAGAATATCCACTTTCACTTTTCACAAAGGTTCATTCATTCATTTCTAACTAAATCTTCGTGAAAGTGAAAAAATGAATGCACAGGTTGTAAAGGGAATGACACAGCGTACAATAATAATATTGACGTTTATTAACATAACGAGTAAACATGAAAATACTCCATGTCGTATTACTCAATGAAAATAATAGGATACGAAGAATCGTTGTAAATCATTGTTTCAACACGTTATAAACTTGACCGAGCGAGGAATGACTGAGATCTGTGCGATTTTTTTTCTTTTTTTACGAAATAATATTACGTAAGACACGACAATTTTTAATTATATAATCATCTCGTATATAAAGTAACTCTTTAAAGATTAATTATAAACTAAAAAACACGATTTGCAGACTCGTAAAAATTACATTGTCGTACAATTACGTAACAATTTTTATAGAATTCAAAAATTGATAATTTAACTTTGAAAGAAATAAAAAAAACGATTAAAAGATCTTTAAAAATATTTATATTTCCATCGTATATTCTACAAACCATGAAAAAAAACTCTAAAGACTGTTTACATTAAAAGATGTTAAAAACTCTCTCGAATACTTTTACATGTCGTACTCTTAGTGACAAATGTCACCATCAATCACCAGAAATAAAATAACTTTTTTTTTATAAATCCTAATAATAATATAGGATTGGCAAATCTTTCCAAAACTAACGTTGGATAACATCGATTCGAAGACTCTTCCTCTCCCTCCAAAAAAAAAAAAAAAGAAACGAAACACGTTTCGTCACTTCACGTCGTGTTCGAGTGTCGTTCCCTCTCGAGGAACGCGCGAAGGACGGAGATTTCCTCTTGGAGTAGTAGGTTTCGACGCCGCTTCTTCGTGGCGCATTCCACGCCACTATTCCACGACACGGTGACGCAAATCGTGTTCGAGCTGTTGCAAACGGGTTAACAAACCGCTTCTCGGTAGCGATTCGTCTCGTGCCGGTTCTTTGGCTACCGTGTCGCCGTTTCTTGGAACTCGTTGCCCCGGCTCGCGTGCCTTCCTCCCGATTGTCCGGGTGAAACGAGACTCGAATCGAATCTTGCGTAATCGATCGAGCGACGATTAAAAAACGTGGAGAGAAACGGGGCCGATTGTAATTGGATTGGATTGATCATTTTTAATTTCGATTTTTTTTTTTACACGTGTGTCCTCAAATCCTTTTTACTTATTTATTTATTTATTTATTTGGACGATAGAAGGAGGAAGAAGCTCTCGATGTGGATTTGTATACCGGAATATTTACCACTTGAAATGTTTATCGAAGTACACACAAAGAAGTGTGCACAACTTGTTCTTCCTTAATCTTTAATTTGTCGAACAAACAGGTATTGATTGTTCAGCATACAATTGTGTCATCGTGATTCATTTTTGCTAATCGATACTTTATCAAATTCGGTGAGTCATCTCCCGATTCCTGTTTCCTTCGATTCTTATTCTTAAATAATTAATTATTCAAACGTGAATAATTTTTATCTTATTTTTATTTCGAGTTGAAAGAAAAAAAATAATAATTTATCATTCTCCTATGATATCTATTTAACGAAGATTATATTCATTCGATTCGATCCAATGATAATTTAAAAGTGTATAATTTCTCTCTTCTCGCTCTTGTTCCAAAAATTAAAAGCTTAAAAGATTAAATTAAATCAACTCGACTCGAAAAGCTAGGAAACCAATTCTCTATTTTAAGATATTTCCAAAATTAAATTTCAAAGTCGATCGAGACAGCAACAACGAGGAAATTTATCTAGCGAATTAAATTACCAAAATTCACCAAGATCGATGGATCGTGAACATGATAGATAGATCACCGCCGACCTTCGAAGCCAGCGTTCGCGTGACTAATTAATTTGGACAGCCTTCGAATCACGGTGAAGTGGTTGCCAAATCTATCCCCTAATGAGATTTAATCATCGCGTTCCTTGTTGATGAACCTCTCTTACATAAGATGGCAGAATGCACTGGCCGGATGCCACAAGCTCGATATAAGTGCACCGCCGATAATCGCGCCGATTTTTTTGCGTAATCGGCGATGTCTTAATCGAGACGATTCACTTTTTGTCCAATTTAGTTAGTGGAACTCGAAAAACTACGCTCTTTCCATCCAAACTCCATACAGATATGTACGTATGGTTTTTTTAAGAATATTTTTTTAGAAGATTTTGATTAATTGCGTTAGAAATATTTTTCAATCAAACTTGTTCGGGAACTTGATTTTATTTTTAAATATAATTATCCAATTTTAAGGTAACTAAAAATTATGTTCGGATTTTTAAAATTGAAAAGTATACGAATTTTATTTCGTAAATCAACAGTTGGACGATGTCGAAACGTTCTCTCGAGTGTTTACCCGAGTAAATTATATAAGATGAACCCGAAAATAAGGTGCGAAACAAGACCGAAAGATCGATCCATCTTTCCTTCAAAATAATTCTTCGCTTCGATTAATTTCTCATCCAGCAATTCGTCACTTTCATCTCGTCTTGATCTTTTTTCTCTCCCTCTCTCTGATCCGTTCTAGATTCATTGTTCGAAGTTGAAAGACCGTTTCGAAGTTGTGTGAAAGTTTTACAAACCGGTCTCTTAAAAGTATCATCGGGATTCCCAGATCGAAAATCGATAAATTTTAAAAACGTATTCCATTTTTATTAATTCGATTCGGAAGAATTTTGATTATTTCCACGCCTCGACGCAACGTGAAAGTCGCGAATGATTCTAATAAAATAACGATTCAACTGCGAAATTGTAAATTTTGTGCTAATTGCCACTTGATTTTCCAATATATACATATATTTCTTCTTTAACCGATTTAACAACGATACTTTGGATATACAATTTTATCCACGGCAGTTCATCATATTAATCGCAGTTTAAATTGATAAGGAGAATACAAACATTCTTTCTTTATATTTTAGCGAAGAGCTAAGCGAGATTTTATATATTCGTTTCTTTATCTTTTTTTTCTTCTTTCACATAGCTATTACACATATCGCACGATATTACTTAACATTTAAATAAAAGATTTAACAATGGAAAGTTGTTTTTTCGTTTAAGTATTTCAATTATATCATAATTATATACTTACAGGCGACCTTGTCTCATTATCGTTGCAGATAACGATTATCAGTTATCGGATTAAGAAGATTAGTGGTAACAAGTATTAACCAGTTATTTTTAATACGAACGTAATTCGTGATATTGTTATCGATTTCGTGAATTGACAATTTCTTGTGCTTGAAATTGTAAATATTTTTTTTTTCTTTCTTTTGCTAGATCTCTAATATCAATTATTACAAACTTCCTTGCTTGAAGATTTATTCCAATTTATAAGTTTAAAAAAAGATTCTCCTAAATCTTTTCCAAAATTCAATTTTTTTTTTTTGCTGTTTTCTAAAAAAAAAAAAGAAAAATACTACGAAATATTTTAATTTTACTCAGAAAATTCTTCCATTCTCGTTTCCATATCCTAATCCAAAATGAATGTTTCGCTCTTTTGTTTCTTTTTTGTTCGAAATTTTAGCATTAAAAAATGTTTACACTGCCTGTTCCAAAACTCGTCGAAACTCAAAAAATCTCCGCAAGAAATTTGACGCTCGTTATCATGGAAACGGGAACACATCCTGGCTTCCTCCAGATCTTATCTCCCGTGTCCCAATGTGACGACGAGCCATCAAGGAATTCCTCCTCTCGGCTAGAGAGGGGCTCCTTTATGCGCGTAGAACCGGAGGAACGTGTTTCCTTTGCAACTCATAGAGGACTTCTTTGTTTGAACGAGCAACAGCGTGTTCGAGTCGCATCGAGCGAACACCTTCCACTCTTCCCGATCGATCGAACGAATGAACGAAGGAAATCGGAATTGGATTCGAAAATTCGCGTCGCTTTTGCGTCGCAGATTCGATTAGATAAAATTAATAAATGATACGGGTACAAAGTTCAAGAAAACCGCGTTACAAAGGAGAGCGAATTTTTAGATGTTTTATCCGTGTTGATTTACAAAGAACATTGGCAGACATTGAAGATATACATGATTTCGTGAAACGAAGTAAAAAATATTAAGTTGAAATATCTTTTTTTTTGTTAAATTTATTTTGCAAATCAATGATATACTTCTATATGATCGCATTTTGATTTATTTCTATATTAATTATTTTTATTTTAGAATTTATAAATCTTTGTAAAATGAAGATCGAATAACGATTTTTTTCACTTAATCTTAATAGGATTTCTAATGTGTATTTTTTAAATGAATTTTTCGTTACTTTTTTCAAGATTATGAATATCTCGATTATAATATGAATATATTACGATGATTACGTTAAATTTTTATTATACGTTTTTTTTTTTAAATAAAGAGTATATAGAGATATATGTACATTCTCTTTAAAAGATAATAAATGTCTTTTTCAAACTAATAGAATCTTTTAGTAAAAAATATTAAAAATCTTTTCACACAGAATACCATTGAAGAGAACAAAGAAAGAACCAACATTAAAGATGCAAACTACAAATCTCGGACAAAGGAACAAAGAATTTCACGTGAATCTTAAATGTTCATCTAAAATACAATATAACAATATAACAATCATCTCTTAAACTTCAAAAATAATTCATTTTTTCCCCCCCAACCTTTGTTGTGTATTACAAACTTCGTGCATAAAATAAAAAAAAAAAAAAAAAAGAATCGCAATGAGAGAAGGCCCGAATTTTCTTCTTCTTCTTCTTCTTTTTTTTTTTTTCGATCTCTGGATAATTTCCCGCGTAAAATACATACAAGGGACAATAATAAATAAAAATGAAGAGAATCGCAGTGGGAGGAAGTCTCGACTCTTTTTCTTTCTCTCTCTCTCTCTCTGTCGAGCCTTTGTATCGTTCGAAATCCGGCTTTAACGCGCGGCGTCTTCGTCAAGGATTATGAACACAGTACACCCGGCTCGTACACACACGATTCGACTCGATACAACGACAGTGTCACGAGGAGACGTCTCCGAATCGCCTCTTTGTGTCTGGCGAGAGCCAACACGCCTACAGCTGTCTGCCAATGCGATAGATAGAATCTCTTGCCCGCTCGAAGATACACGGAAGCGGGTTAAGAAAAAATTGTCCCCTCTACATAATCCAGACGAAAATCCTCGAGGATCCGTTCGAAATGAATTATCTTTATTAATTGCCAAGCTTTCTAATTAAGTTTCTTCAATGCGTTCGATTAAAAGTCTTTGATTAGTCACGTCGTAGTATAAATGGAGATTATATACAAAAGGAGGAGGGTGGGGGAAGGTAAGCATAGAAATTATTTCCTATAATCATTTTGCTAATCATATTCATTGTAGATAATTTGCTTATCAATGGTATACAAAGTTTTTAAATGATGATACATAGACCTGGACAATTATTTTAAAATACTCTAGTAATTATATTGTACTATATTGTTAAATACTCGTTGAAGAAAGAACAAAAAGAGAATGAAGTAGTTATCCCATCCTATTATTTGAAAAATTAATCAAAATTATGCATCGATCGATCGATCGGTCTCATCTTTATCTTGGAGCACGTGCACATAATGAAGAAATTGTCAAACGACTGGATGGAACAATACGACCTGTAAGAATCGTGCCAAGAAAACCTAATCGCGAGGGAAAAATCGACGATCGTGATCATCGTGGTAAGAACATTTATGGCGCCATTTATTAACCCATAAATCAAATGGCGCCAATAAGTGGCGTTTCTTTTGGTAATGAACACTTAAGAGGAAAGAAAACGGTGGATATTATTTGGTCGCTGACCTATCAAGACGGCCCTGCCGCACCTTATTTAATCTGTTGCTCTTTTTTTCCAACGTCCCTCTCCTTATCGAGTGTATTCTTGTTCCTTCCATCTTTTTATTTCTTCTTTATCTCTTGTCTCTTCTCTTCGACCTCTTTCCTCCTTTTTTCTTTCTTTCTTTTTTTCTTTTTTTCTTTTTTTTCCAATCCTTTACCTTTCCTGTTCGCTTGGATTTCCAGTCCAGGTGCACGTGTGTCGAGGACACCCGGTATACTCCTCGCCAAAATTCCACCGACACTCGATGTCTTGGTTGGCGGAGTTTTCTTGCGTTCACCTCGTTAGACCGCATTCCAGTCTTTGTGTCCCTCTTTTCCATCGCCCAGCTGCTTGCTTCTTCTTTCTTTTTTTTCTTTTCCCTCCCTCTCTTCTCTTTTCTTCTGTCTGTTTCTTCATCGTTTCTTATAGCGGGGATCGAAGATGACTTACGGGATCGGATCTCGGTTGGTAAGCTTAATAACGATAATAACGATAATATCGATCGAGGGATCATTGTGCGGTGTTTGACACGATTGGGCCTCGTCTTCTTTATGGGGGTTTGAACTCGAAAAGTAGCCTCGAGATCCGACTTTTACGGTCGAAGAGATGTGTTACGAAAGTGTAGAAAATTTTATTCATTTTAGTGTTACGAGAGAAAACTTTTTTATTTTAATTTTAACCATGCATGGAGAAAGTGTTAAGTTAAAATGTTTTATAGTTTATTCAATAGTGTATCATTAATTAATAAGTTATATGACTCTCGTTCTTTCTCTGTATTCAGCATTTAACGATCTGGAAAATTTGGAAAGAAAACAACTGTCTCTATTGAGATCTATCAGATTTCTTTCTCTGGAAAGGAAAAATCTTTCGAAGGAGTATGCTGTAACATTTGCCCCGAACAATGATTCGTACACTTTCCAGCTTCTTCGTTCAAAGGCACGTTCAGTATCACGATAGTCGAAAATCCTGACCTGAATTCTCAAACGTGCTTCACTCTCAAGCTCAGAACAGAAGCAGATAAAAAGGAATTAACATTCCTTCTAAACATAAATCAGTCAAGAGCTGTCACGAATCGCCTTTAGGCACGTTTGTTTTATAGACAGGCTGAAAATAGATGATAGTGGTGAATGTACGAGTTATGTTTCAAAAAAAAAAAAAAGAAATTAGTAAATAATCAAATTATAAACGCGAATCTGACATAATTCTAATTAAATTCCTACTTTAATTTTTATCATTATTTTAAGTCTAACTGCTAGAAAGATTGCTTTTAGTTTTATTTATGAAACACCCTATGCATGTGATAGTTCATAGTTCGTTATTCTTATTTACCGAGAAGCCTAATATAATATATCTTCAGCATAAATGTTTATAAATTAAGTTTTTACTTTCTGCAGTTCGAATTCCAATTAACATAGAGATTCGTAGAAGCCGACTCATAAAATTAATCGATTTTTAGATGCCATTAATGGATTTGCTCACCCCTGAAACGAGGGCGAATGCAAAACTGGGACATCGATAACTTGATTCTGAGAACAACGCGATACTTTTTGTCTTTCGTCGTTGTAGCATGACGAAAAACAAAAAGTATCTTTTTTTTCGACATTGTGTATCGTCTTTTATCTTTAATAAAAAAAAAAAAAGAAAATAAAATATAACCGATTAATTGAAATGATGATTTTCTTCTTTGTTAAAGGACTCTCCGTAATAAAAAAATAGCGTCATCTATTTTATGGAGAAAAATGAACGTTTTAAAAAATAGATTTTTAATATTACAAGAAATTATGTTGTGATAATGGAAAAATTTTATAAAAATCATCGTATAATTCAAATTCTCTTGCAATATTATCGAAATATCTAAAGTCAACTTTATTTTTTATGAAACACATCCATAAACTTAATTATTAATTAGATTTCTTAACAATATTCATTAAATGTAATAGCGAAGATATTCTCAGATAGCATCTTTCTCTTTAAATATCAAATTACAGATCTATCAAAAATCAATACTATTTCTATCGTTTTACTTACTTCGCATGATCAAACATATCTTCGTTAATCAACAATCTTTTCCTAGAATCTTTATATATGATCTGATTTTCGTTCGTAATTCAAAGTTTTTCTCACGTGCGCGCTTGCTATGCGGAATTTGTAAGTTCGCGGGGTCGCCGAGGCGGCGCTGTGATCGCAGTTCTCGCGCCATTAGCGCGAGACGGCTGCTCAGTTCGAGCCTGACCATCGCACGATGCTTATCATTCGGTTACGTCTGTGTTCTTTATGTCAACCGGCAAATATTATTCGTATTAAACTATTCGCCGAACGTTGAGTGTTATTATTGACTATCAAAAACGATTATTAAGTAGCATCTTACATTATAAAAGTGACCGATCGAATGAAAAAATCATCGTTGCGTAATTCATGATTGAAATGAAAGGGCATTCATGAACGTGATCATAAAGCGATGATTAACGATGATACGTGAAATCATACGAATATTCCACGCGATACGAATGTTCGTTAAGATTTGGGAATCTCAAGGAGATGCTGCGAGTGTATATAAATCGAGATTCTTGAAATAATAGAGACATCATGATGCGAAACAGGAGATAATAAAAAAGAGTAGGTTGGAAGAGGAAGTGTGCGTGTCCTCTGTGAACTGTCAAATGGTTAGTATTTCGACCGTTCGCGCGCCACTGTACCTATTTAAATTCTATATTCTTATTAAATTCGTTCAAAACTCGTTTAAATGTCTCTTTGTATGGATATCTTTGTCGATAACATACACGCATGCTTTAAGTTTAAACTGTGCACACTAAACGCAAGTATACTATGTTTACATTGCCATAACAATTTTTTAAACGAACATTCAATATAGACGCATGTATTGACATATGAACGCGAGCGGTACGTGAACGTGTTTCCTTCGATTCCGTTGACCACAAGGTTTCATTTACGTAACAGACGTGTTGCGAGGCCCGCATATCTTGCGATTCTTTTCTCAGAACAAGCCAAGTATTCTTGTGAACCATACGTGAAATTAAAAGCTTCACGAAGCTTTTTTGATATAGATTATTTTTCTTTTTTCACAATTAACACGATTTAAAATTGATCCACTTTAAAATAACAAACGTATAAGTTTTTCGTTAAATCATAATAGTTCATTCTGAGAAAAGAATGTATTCACATCTTGTTTTTATTGTAATTTATTGATTTTATTTTTCAGAATACATATACAAGACAAAATTGTATTTTCAATACTTTTTGCTTGTTATTTCATTTTTCTTTAATAAATTATATTTATTTTAGAAGTATAAATTAATTAGTTATGAAATAAAAAAGATCAACCATATTTCACGAATTTTTGAAAACAGTAGCTAATGAAATTGATTGAATATAATTATTACCAAGCATATAAATGAAAGCAATTTGCGTATTTACTTGATTTCCAATTATAATGAGTTTTGCAATTCTATCATTTGCATATGGTTATTATTATTATGTAGTGAATGATATTATCTATATAAATTAGTGCAATATATTTTGTTATCAATTTAAAAATATTTAAAGTGAATTTAGTAAGTTAGTTATTAATAGTTAATAAGAAAAGAAAAAACAGTCATCGAACATTTTGTAAAATCAAAATTGATAGATTAATAAGTTATATGTAATTTAAAGATAATAAAAAGATTTATTATTATATTTTTTTTATTATTATTACAAGATTGTCAATTTTTATTTTTGCAAGATTTTCAATTAATTAAAAATTTTGAATTACAATATTTATTCGTTTTAAATTTAAATATATTAAAAATTATTAACATAAACTTGAAAATTAATAATTGCAATTCTAATAAGAATTTGATTGATTCTTATTATAGATGTCGGAGTTCCCAGTTCCGGAGGGAGGAGAAAACGGTGACATGCACACTGTCATGGAGAATTTTCAAAAGAAGAACATGGTGACCGGAAGGAGCCATGTTACTCATCATCCACAGGTCACTTCGTCATCGCAGGTAAATTTATAATTATATAATAAAAAAATAATTTCAACCCGAAATTATTATAAAATTCAATTTTCCCGCGTAATACTTTTCACTACACAAATCAAATTAATAATCATCCACGCCTTCTGCTAAAAGTTGGCAGAATTCTGATCCAAGAATGAGTTTCGAATCAATTTCACTGCAACTCTGTCTTTCAATGGAATTTGTTCCAAAAGTAATTCGAAGACTAGAGATGACTTAGTAATGATTGTACCTGTCATCGAACTTTCTATTTAAAGATTCTGACGAAAAAGTCGACAGTTGAGCGTCGAGACGCTTTTCGCCCACAATTTTCAAAATACGGAAATTCGAAAATACAAACGATTTATTTCGCGATTCCGAGCGAGTTTCCAAAATTAAGATTGGATGAAAATTCATAAAAATTTGAATAGGAATTTCGTAAAATAAAATTATGTAAAAAAAGAAAAATCTTTTGAAAACGTTATATTATTTTATTTGTTTCATTATAAATAATTAGTTATCAATGAAATAACTATCGTATTCGAAACGTCTAAAACAATGAGAAATTACTTTCAATAAATCGTGATAGTAGAATCAATTTATTTAAAATTAAAATTGATCGTGAAGATTTTTATTCGGATAAAATTCAGTAATAATTTCTTAAAACATCTTATCTCGAAAGACCTCGTTAATTTTAAATGGGGCTTAAAGTACACGTCAGTCTTTTGCATGCGTATTTCCAAATTTTGTGATTTTGGTAAATATCCAATCTGAGAATTTCCATTCGTCTAGAAAAAGTACATGTTAAAAATAGCTTTACATCCCACGAATTTCAAATTTCGTTACGATATCGATGGATATCCCAGTTTCGCGAAATAAAATTGCAGCAGTGTCAATTCTGGAATTGGAGATCCAATTTTTAAGACGTATATTTAGAAATTCAAAATGGATGCATAGATCGTTAAAATAAGAATACTTTTTTTTCATTATTCGTATTTTCTACGAAAAAGCGAACAAAATCGAGGAAAGTAATTAAATAATTCTCAAAATACCTATTTCCTAGAATAACTGACCAGTCTCAATGCTGCGACAGTTATACAAGCATTACTGCATTATTTGCACTCTCGTTGCATTTATGTGCTCATTCTCGAGTACAATTGCCTCAGAATAGAATTAATATATAAGGATTGCAATAAACAAAATCTTGGCATTCGTTGATACACGTGGAAAACGTTGAACCCTCGTTGAATTTTGATCGCATACTTCGTAAAACGTGACTATTCTCGACAATGTATTCTTGGCAAATATTTCAAAAGAAAAAGAATATATGAAGGAAAAATCGAAAATGAGGGAAATCCTATATTTATATAATCTATATTTAGCAAATATATTTCAAAGAAAGAAAAATTAATGAAGTAAGTACATTTGATAACATATTCTTGCAGATGTTAAAATGGAAAAAAAAAAGAAAAAATAAATATTAGAGAGAATACGAAATTGATGGCTTAATTTTAATTTAGAGAGATCTTAAAACAAACGATTATGCAATGGTACAAGGACCACGTGTTTCAGAGCCGCCTACTGATACTCTTATCAACGCTACATTATTTTAATTATGCCTCGATTCATCTTTCATGAATTTTTATATCACTCGACTTTCGATGTTCGACAATTTTTATTTAATTTATCAATGTTCTTCGGGTAATGTTATACTGGAAATACGATTCTTTTATCAAAAATTTAAAAATCTTCTTGTAATTTCATGCTCTACATACATGAAAACGATGATTTTAAATAATGTAATGGTTAATATAATATAATACGATTAATGTTAGTTAATATTAGTCTGCATTTATATTTGATGACTAACTATTATGAAATAACTATTTGGGGATTTTTGATGTTCATTGTATCAGATGCTCGAGATTAAGAATGATGGTTTGAGTCAGTGAAAGGATCAGGTTAAAATTGGGCCTATGACTGGAAATTAATGGTCTACTTTCAAGAATTCATTGAAACATGAAACTAAATTTTGAAATAGAAAATTTATTTTTAAATTTGAAACTTAATATTCAGATATTTAAATTTAGCATCACAAATGAGACAGCAAAATTTCAATTTAAAAATTGAAATACTTGTAATTTATTGTATTTGTAATAATTTGTAAATTATATTTCTACGAATATTTCACCAATTAATTAATACTTTCAGCAAACTATATTTTTTTTATTTCGTTTCGTTAAAACTCTATCCTATAATTTCAACTAAAAAAAAAATCAATAGAAAATCAATAAAATCATTAATAAAATATTAAGAAACACGAATTTGAAATTCAGAGATCCTCAAAAATCTTACTTACACTTAAGTACGCACTTCTTTCAATATTCAAAATAGAAAAAAAATCAATCTTTCTCGTCTATCTTCACTCAAAACTCTGTCTCTCAATTCGAATTATATTAATCATGCATAATCAGCATGCATACTTGCAACTTTACGTAATTGTCGCCCACGTGAATTTCATTCTATCCCAAGCCAAGCATATATTGAACTTCCAGGTCCGGGAGTCTCGAGGCCATGTTTTCCAAGGTTTCTTCCTCTTTACAATATCTTCAGAATGTTTTTCTCGGTTTTAAGCGTCTTTTGGCATGGTTGGTTGTCACATTTTTGGATATTAACCAGACCAATACTGTTTGTATTCTTTAGAACATGGCATTAATCGGGCGACAAAGACACAGATGACGATTTTCATAGATATATTTTCTTCGAAATTTTCTTATTTCTTATCTTTGCCTTAACACTTCCTTTGATAATTCAAATTTCAGAAATGGTTTATTTTTAAGTGAATGTTCACCGAAATATTACAAATTACTTTTTTTTAATTAAATTTCTTTGCTACGATTGGAATTCGTACTTAGATTGTCAGAAACGGTGTATATAATTGTTTAGAAAAAATTTGCTTGGAGTAATTCAAGTGTCTATTGGATATTATTATAGATTTTTGTTGCAAAATAAATTTAAAAGCATTTGTTTGAAATAAATCGATCATCGTTACAACAAAGGAATTTATTTCATGTTTGATTGGAAGTAAATAATTCTTTTTCCAATTCCTCATATACGTATGTCACAAGTAGATGGATAATTTGATATTAAATTAAAAGCTCATTGGATAATTAAAATGAATATCAGTAAATAAATTTAGAATTTTAAAAAAGTTTAAAAAAATATATATATATATAAATTAATGTTATTTTATTTTTACTAATTTATCATTTCCACTTTTATTACTCGTAGATCTTTCACAGTATCATAAAGAATCTAATCGTCATAAAATTTTCGAAATTCTTCTTCGCGTCCTTCATCTCTAGTAAATATTTCTATTTTTTAAAATGAAAAATTTCTATTTCTATTCTAAAGTATTGCAAACATTTCTCTCTTTATTAAAATATAGAAGATAAATTTGAATTTTTCATTTTTAATTTCACAACTCTAATTGGATCATTTCGTAAATTATTTGAATCTAAAAAAAAAAGATCGTTTAAATTGCACAATTGCGAAAATTGATTCCAACGAGTGTAACTGTAAAACGAGGGAAAAGTCGGTGAAAAGCGATCATTACGATTCACGTGAAAAACAGAGTGACGAAAGGTTGAGAAAAGAAAACGAGAGAAAGAGAGTGAGTAAAGAGACGAATAGGCGAGAATGAGTCATCTCACGTGGATTTTAAATAGAACGTAAACGACTTTTGACTCGGCAGATGCTGACGACGAACCAGAGCCAGAGCAGCAGCAGTTCGAGCAGGGTGGCCACCAAATCCTCGCAGAGGATTCTTACCTCGTCCTCGTCGAGTGAGATGAAAGCAAGCTCAATGAAGAGCGACCTAAGAGAACTTCAACGCGGCATATCCGAGATGAAGAACAACATTTCAACGAATTTTTCACAACGACTGCGCAGCAGCATGGAAAACCTCGTGGACAGGTTAGTCTTTCGCACCATTTTTATTTCTCATCCTCTTCTTTCGTTTACATCAAGTTGAATCTAATGGTCTCCAAATTGTGCACATATATACAGAAACATATTATATAGGATAATTTATATAAGTTTTGATATTAAAAATTTTTATCATCTTGTACTTCACGTAAAAATTTAGATTGAAAAATATTTTTGATAATTATAATCGCAGTGTATGCTGAATTTTCCTCTGACATTTCCATCCTTCGTTTTATGTTTATTTAAAATTAGATTATGGATAATTAGAAAAGAAAAAAGAAACGAAAAAATATTTAACAACAATAACTCGTCGAGTCGAACTCCACGATTCATTTAAAATACCAATTTCTCGCGTTAGAACGTTCAAGAAGAATCTTAAACTCGTATCTCGTAAAAAACTGCTGAATTGTTAAAGAATTGTGAAATGTCGAGATTACATTTCTATTTCGCACATAAGCGAATTGCACGGTAATCAAATTTCACGAATTGATGAATCTTCGCCTCTGAATCCATCTCGTACGCCCGTTTTAGCCGTTTCGCGATTATATTCCAAACAGTTCTCTCCCTTAGGAAGAGAATCCAAAATTTGTTTCCCCCCTCCACACCTTTATTTTCCACAGGGACACGAATGGATCGGAGGAAGCCGATCTGACGGAGCCCTTGGTCACGTTTCCGGATCCGGATACGCCGCCACCAGCCACAGGAGCGGTCACGCTGACTGGAGGAGCACCCTCCCAATTGACCTCCCTGAACTCGTTGAACAATCTTCACAGCATGAGCCCACAGATCAACATGTCGAACATTTCGAATATGACGAATCTTCCTGCTGGACAGGAAACGATGAAATTCGAGCAGAAGAAGATGACAAGCGCATCCAAGACCAAGGTGAGCTTTGGGAATCGCGATTTTTACGAGGATCTTATCCGAATCTTCGGATCCTTTGATAAAGAATCGAAGAATTAGATCCGTAAAATTGTTGTCAATGTTTCTCTGCTCAAGATCGAGAGCTCGAGGCGGCAATTTGTGATGATTTGCGGATGAAGGATTAGTTTGGAATCGAATGAACCGCTTCGACCGGTCCAAATTGCGCGTGTTAAATAATCGATGTCTGTTGGATTTCTTCGCGAACGTTTTGGTGACGCGAAGCTGCGCAATATTTGGCCGGAGGTGCGGTTTCCTCTAAGTAGTCTAGGTCAAGGACTTGGGATCTATCTCTAGGTAACTTCTCTTAGCCAAGCTGCCAGCGATGCATGCACGTTCATTGTAGCGCCGTGTTGTTATCTTCCTGGCATTTTTTTCTTTCTCATCTTTTTCTTTTTCATTATTCGTCTCAATTTCGTATGGAAATTTTCCACCATCCTTTCGAAAAGATTCTTTACACGGATAATTCATACTTTGAAAAAGAGGGAATTTGCATTTGCAAGTATATGCAAGAAAGACTTTGTACCTGGTTATTTTTACATCGAATCTCGCGTCTAGCTCCCTCAACGGCTCAACTCTTTCCGTTTCAATTCTATCTTTAACTTCATTTCCGTCACGCCAAGGTCGCTGTTTCCACCCTTCCCCGTAAACTTCTCGAACAATTACAACACGTATCGCCGAATCACGCGTTAATAGTTAAATTAGCTCGTCAACGAAATTTTCGATCCAACTTTCAAGCCAAAACTCGAAGCTAAGAAATTTACTTAAAGTGAAAATATCGTCCGGAAAAATGGCGTCTAATTTTCTTGTCCAATCCATTCCATTCTTCGGGGGAATAATTGTCTCTCGACCCGAGTTTTCGCCGAGTTTTAAATCCACGCTCTCTCTGTGAATTTTCAGGTCGTCACGGACGGATTCAGCGCCGAGAAAGCGACGGCGAACAGCGCCGAGATGAGAGCTTTACAAACTGGCGACGTCTCGTACAAGGAGCAAAGCGCCGCGACGGCGGCCAGGGCCCGCGTCGAACTCGATGGCGTCTCCGCCGAGAAGAGCGTCGCCGCTGCAAGGGTGAGTTCGCCCGTAAAACTTTCTATGACGTTTTGATGAATATCCGCGGAATCCTCGTACATTAGAACCTCTTAACTCTCCGCCAAGGTCGCGATAAATCACCCCCTCGTAGAAAGCGGGAACCCGAGAGACGTAAGAATTCGCGAAGGGGTTAATTTATCCTTGAGATTTTAACGTCTTTTAATAAAAGAAGAAGGAATCGTGAAATAAGATTTTAATCTCTCTCGAGAATTTTTTCCCTCTTGGTTTTTCACGATTTTTTAATATCGACGAGATATTTTTCGAATGTTCTCGTTTCCTTTAGATTTAGAACCACTTTGGTTTTATTTGCAACACGCGACGAGATTCAAATTGGAGTCTGAAAAATTATTTATTCTAGATTAAATTAATTTTCATTCTGAATACGATAACTTTTCGTGAACGAGATATTTCACCATTGCAACATTAAAATTTGAGATAGAATAGAATATAATATATTCATTTGCCGTCAATTTCATCGTCAATGCAGAAAGAATAAGGAATAATAAATAAAGGATGCGCTATATATATTTTTATCAAAAATAACAAAAGAATTGATATCTCTGGAAGAGTCGTTACAATGAATTCGCTTGTTCCGGTGATGGAAGGATCCACCGGAAGGCGTGTTGCTCTGGGTGCGGCCTAAGCTCGAATAGTTTGGCACGAAACTGGCCGCGCAGAGGAACTTGCCTCCTCTTAGGTCGTTGACACGTTTGCTTCTCCTGCTGATGATCTCTCGCGTTCGAATGCCGACTGTTCTCACGTGATCGTCGTATAAACATTCTCTAAAATCTCTCTCTTGAAATCTCCAACGTTCGCGGAAATACTGAAGCATTGCTACTATTTCGTTGAAATTTCGGCACACGTGATATCACGAGCCGAAATTAGGAACAAGAAATGGAATCGAAAAGTAGATTTTTTCCTCGTAACAAATCGGTGAAAACAATTAAAATATTTACAATTTTTTTTTTGAAGTTAAGAGATGCAGGTTTTTTATTTGTTGAAAAATTTGATCGTGTGCTTTGTAAGATGTTTGTCGAAGCATCGAAGTCTTAAAATATTCGAATACTCGGTGACCAACAGATAGGAATAATTTATGGCATTTTTTTCACTGTTTGTCTTTCTCTTCCTGAGTTCTTTAGATTTTTTTTTTAACTCAACGTATTTTATGGATACAAATAAGAAGAATGGATGATATAACTGACAAGTGAACAACTACTTTTTTTTTCTCGTATGATCAATAAAATTGAATTGAAACATATGTATTATTTATTAAATTTGAAAAAGAAAAAAAAATATCAAATCTATAATCTATAATAATCTATCAATAAAATCTAGCTACGTTCTTAAGATCAATCAATATTGCATAATTGATTTTGCAAGAATCGATATCAATATCTCATCTTCAATCGGTACAACAATGTAGTGTTACAATTAAGTATCATCGTTACACGTTCTCTTTTTATGTATATTTCTTTAGTATATTCAACGTAGAAACGTTTCTAGAACACATTTCTTTGTATATTCAACGTAGAAACGTTTCTAGAACACGTCGAAATTATATGAGATTTGTGGATTATGCGAGGTTATTTGCCCTGTGAAAATCGTCGAACTCGCGAGTATCACGATCACATTGTCGATTACGCTGGCAGTTTTCACTGGATATCCAACTATTTATGCTGACTCGAGGTTCTAAATTTAACTGTTTTTCGCCAGGCTGTGTAGCCTTTGAGTCATCTAGGGAATTTTTGAAACCGAGCCAATGACTGCCAACAAAGCGCACAATGTTGTTCCCTGCCTCTTACGTGGATCCATCCATGTTTTACCTTAAAAGAAATTCTTTCGCGTACTTTTCTTCTCTTTTTTTCCATTTCTCTCGTGAGATTTTTCATGTCTTCTCTTCTTGTTTTGTAGAATTGAACGGTTTTTTGAACGAGTAAATTACGCGAAGAAAAAAGTTAGGTTAGGTTGAACTTTTTCGTCGAAATATATCCGCAAAATCTATTTTTATTCTATTGTTGTCTTTATTATTGTTAAAAAATACCTGATTTCTTCCTTTCTATCGTATAGAATTATTGATTATAAAGATTATAGATTAGATTAGATTGAAACTTTATCTCGAATTATAATTCTATAAATATGTTCGTAAGAAGGAAATACATTCTGGATCTTCTTAAAGTTTTTTAAATAAACGATTATAGCGAAACACGGGTCAAGATATCCGGTTGAATTTATCGTTCAACCTTTTTACTTAATGAAACTTTCGCGTGTCTATCTTTCGTGTCTAAAGCTTCACGGAACAATGGATTTTCCAAGTCTACGTGAACCATTTCTTCGTAATGGCGTGTTCTTAACTGAACCTTGACCCGTTAACTATAAATTTAACGTTTCCTCGATCGATTAACTTTTAAAAATTCTTCCTCGTTACATTAATTTTTCGTGTTATAATTAAAAATCGAGAATGCTTGTTAAAAGCGCATTCTTCAAAGAGTTTGATTTATGCAATTCGATTATTCAGAAAATTCGAACCTGGGGGAAATCTGATTATCGATCAAAGGATGGTATAATGGCAAAAATTGGCACAGCAATCGCAGGCGTTGGCTCGAATATCGTTTGTATATCCTCGATGAATCATTGGTTGCACGTGTTTAGAAATTACGCATGTGGTTTCGATAAAATGAATCACAACAAATCAACTGAAAAAATCAGGAAAATAAATAAAATATTGAATATCTTCTTCGATATTTGAACAAATATTCATTACAAATTTTCTTTAACGCAATAAAATTTGAACCTTTGATCTCGAATAATAATATATTTCTTTATTTCTAAACAATAAAAAAAAAAATTGCGCTCAAAAAAGAAATATATTTTAAATACAAATATATGCACAAAATTAATTTTACAACGCTATCACATATACATACAATGAATCTTACTAACTTTAAATTCCACGACTATTTTATAACACTTTAGAAAACTTAAAGAATATCTAATTCTAAAATAAACGTATCGTCACAATTTCCTAAAATAATTATAATATTCACGATATGAATTTCAACAACAATGTAAATGATAGACTATCGTAACAACGTAAAAAAAAATTAAAAATAATTTAGTAACTAAATATCATTCTCAAATTTGTAAAGATGAACAAAGCCTCCAAAAAATTAAATATCTCAAGTATTATCATTGTGATCTCGACGTGTTCTTGCTTGCACGCGCAGAGATGTTTCCATGGGGATGGAACACCTCCTTAACGGGGGTGGATGCGGTCGAATCGCGATCGATCGGTGTTCCCTCGAGGACAAACCAGTTAGTTCTTGGCGCTGTTAGCGGTCGGTTCGGCGCGTGTCGATGGGTCAACCGTTGTCGAGTTTAACGCGGAGATTTTTCCCCGTGTTTAGGCCCAAAAACGGGGCCGAACGGCGAGGAATCATGGCGAACGACGCCTTCGGAGAGAAATCCTCCTCGAAAATGGTACGAGAAAACCGCCTCGATTTAAGGTATAAAATGTGCGTGGAGGAGGAGGCGGTCGAGTGAATCGATCGTTTTCTTTGTTGTTCTATCTTGTTTTGAAGGAAAATATCGCAACACGACGTTGATTATACGTTAGGGAATTGAGGAAGTGTGATAACCTAGTGTTGATATTGTTGAATAAATATTGATCGTGTTTAATATTGCTCTCTGACATGTGTTTAAAGAAAAAGAGTAAAAAAAAAAAAGTGACATTAGTTTAAGTGCCAGTGACGTAATACTCCGTTTTATTTGTATATCGTATAAATGTTATCAATAATTAATAAAATCCATGTAATGTCATCTGGTGGGAACACGTGTCATTGTCATTGGAGTCTTTGCCAAAAACGTGAAATGTATCACCATCTTCGTATGTATTCGAATAGGAAGGATAATAGAATCTTGTCATATTATTCGCGGTAAAAAAATTTTTTTTATGAATATTCACTTGAGCAAAAAAAGAAGATTGTAATTTCAATTACATGCTTTATATATATAATTTTATCAAGAGAAATTTTAGACTTCTCCAGAGTCTTATAAAGTCATCGAACGATAATCGTGGTTTTTCATCCTCGAGTGGGACGATAAGTGTTCGTGAACGAATGCATTCACTATTCTTACTATTTGCCTTTTATAATTAGAGGGGGATTAATTAATCTATTATAGAGGAAGATCAAAACGATTCGTGCTAATCGAACGATTGCCACGAGTTTAGCGTTCTTTTAATTGCGTGATTGCGAACGAAACACGCGCATCCGCAAAGGTTTACGTAATATACGTCGACCTTCTTCCTTGCGATCGATCGTTCGTTTCTAATTTATCACGCACGATCGATACGAGCTGTTTAGTGAGTAAACGATTTTATCGTCTCATAATAGTTATTTTGAAAATGGAATAGATTTATTAGGATGTATACAGAAAACAAAATTAAATTAAAAGAAACGAGGTTTAAGGGTGAGAATTGAGGGATGAAATATTGTGGAGAGAAGATCGAGATGGATGAAAATAGTAAAAAATTAATTTTGAAAAAGTTTTATTTGTAAAACTTATAAAATTTATAAAATGCGCTTATGATAATAATGATTTTTAATATCTATTTAATTTAATATGAATCATTTTATATGTATCATATGGGAATTCATGAATTTTCCTAAGAAATTTGAAAGTTGAAGAAAATTTTTTCATATATCCGACTTTCTTTTTTTACAACTGTTTGTACTTATCAAAAATCGATATTCACTGAGCAACGCTTCCATTTTTGGTACCGCGTTGATTGTGTTAATATAATTACATTATCATATTTTTCAGAAATATCAGAATGATAAATAACACCTACCCAATATCCATTTTTAAATTTTTTTTATCAAGGTTTTTTTTATTTAGGTTTTAACTTAAGTCTCAAAAATTTAGGAACACCTGTTAATTGGAGATTTCTGAGATAATTCAAGCAATATTTTCTTTTCCAAAAACTTTCCTTAGAGCTTTGATAAATTATTAATAAAAAATGTAGTGTTGGGTATATGCTGTCGCTCGAGCACGAACAAGTCCAAAGAACAAAATCGTGTCAGAATCTGTTGAATATAATAAATATTTTTTATCCAAAAGAAAATTTATATTTTATTTGGGAATAATGAATAAACAAATTGTTATTCGTATAGAATGAATGAATTGAATTGTTATTTATTCAATTATTTGGATTGGAATATTATTACGTTATAAGTGAAAAGGAGATCGCATGTTTGAATATTACAAAAAAAGTTTTTAAAAAACATTTCTTTAAGTCAACTATCAATTATCGTGGTATTATAAACTTTTTCTCTATTTTTCAAAATTTAAAAACTTTTCTTCAAAGATTCTTATCAAGATAACAAAATGTCTCGCCTCTTTTCTCAATCATGCCGAGTTCACGAACGATTTATTTCACGTAACATTGTCTTTTTGTATCTATTCCATAATCTTCATTCAGTGACGAATAGTGAGATCAGTCCCTCAAATTTCGACCAAATTTTCGCGAATCATTGCCAACGTGAAGCGTTAGATGTCACCGATATCCCCGTAAAACCGAAATAGAGTTCGACTGAGAATCTCGGGTAATGTGCCAGCATCTTCTCTCGCTTTTCTCAAGAACACGTTCAAGGTCTTTCTCATCATCACGGAATTAGGGAATTTATTCTCTTTTATCGTTAATTAAACGATTATATCATATACAGAGTAATATGATAAAATAAATATCAGATTGGAAATTTCTAAGATAATTTTAAATATTTTTCTTTACAAGTAATTTCATCATGGCTTTGTTAACAATTTATTAAATTCAAAAAAAAATTAGTCAATCACAGCACATGATAAAATAATGAAATCATGATGATAAGTTGAGTACGTGTCAATAAAATGAACAAATCCAAACAACACGTCGAGGAAAGTCATAATGGAATATAATAAATATTTTTTTATCAAAAAAAAAAAAATTAAATTGCATATATTTTCTTTCTTTATCAATTGCTCCTTTTCCCCCCATTCATTCTATACCAACAATTAATTATTTTATTTCTGAATAAAATGCAATACGATATAATTTGTTATATTTAACAAAATTTCTTTGACCATGTTGTTTGAATTTGTTCATGTTCACTGGTAACACATACCCAACGCTACCGACTTGAGTTTTCTCTCTCCGATTGATTAGCCAATGTTTTTTTTTATTATTAATAATTTATTAACAAAGCCATAATATTTGAAATTATTTCAGGAAATTATTTAATAAATTTGAATTATCTCAATGATGAAATGTAATATTGTAATATTAAAATTAATCTTCGATAATATTGCGATTAAAAGTCGAGTAAATATTTCTAGACACAAAAGATTATGATAAAATGATTATGAAAAAGAATAACAATATAATAAACAATAATTACTGATGCTGTCACAATAATAATTATTATTATCAGTAAAATTTAAAGAAATTTATAGAAAGAATTGATGATATTATCGTGTATCTGATTGATTGTGATTCATAATAGTAATTTTTGTAAAAAGCTTCCTTCCTTAGTTTTTACTTTACTCATCGTTTATATATGGAAAAAATGATTTTGTTTCTGTAAAAAATAATTATTCGAAATATTTTTTTAAAGTTTGATAAAATATCACGAGCTAAATTTGTTTTGTTATCAATTGTTATTAAACTATCTAAAAAAAAATTATAAATCTTATAAAAATACATGATTTATAATAAACATTCGATAAAAGTATTAGAATAATTTTATACGAGTCTAAATTCTTTGAAAGAAGT
Organism: Apis cerana; assembly: GCF_029169275.1. Classification (NCBI taxonomy): domain Eukaryota; kingdom Metazoa; phylum Arthropoda; class Insecta; order Hymenoptera; family Apidae; genus Apis; species Apis cerana. The sequence continues at coordinate 5,225,738 of NC_083854.1, read as the reverse complement.
AAAAAAATCGCTGGAATTTTTATTTCTTCAATGTCAACATTTCGATCGTTTAAAATTTATATTTAATAGTTATAGTTATAGTTTGCATGACGATAATTTCGAATTAGATTATTTATAAGTACTTCTGTTGAAACACGCTAATAAGCTGTTAACAAAGAATCGTTATTGGCACGAGATATCGCAATAAAAATCTTCGTCATCTTTCAACAAGTTGCTAAACATACAATGTCGGTTACAAATTTAGAATAGATGGAAGATATCTTTAACATCCGTTCTTTAAAAAAATTGTAATTCATATTATATATTTGAATTACACATCTTACTATTATTATCATACTCATTCTTAAAATAATTTTCCAACTTAAAAATAAATCCTAAAAAACTTATTTTCAAATATTTTTTTCTCTCTATTTATTTATATTTAATAATAAATTTTCATTAAAAATACATCGTCCATTCTTTCCATCCACTTCTTTTCACTCTCTCTTCGATTTATCTTTCAATCACTACGTCAAAAAATCTCGACAAAATCTTTAAAGCTCTTCAAAGATTAATCTTAGCAATAAATTACTTTTATAATTTACACTCGAGACGTTATATTGAACAAAGAATTTTGGCTTTCTTTATCCTTCATCCATATCGCAGAAGCATTCGTCCAAAATATTGTCGCAACATCGGTTGTTCAGATATCCAAAAATTCACGATAATTCACGTGCGAATGACGCGTTATTTCTAGTCTAGTGAAAAAATAGAAACAGCAGCAATGAAATCGTCTAAAAATCGAACTGACCGCCAGATGTCTGGCCACGATGCAGAGGAGTGGTTGTGAAAATTAAATTCACGCGCACCACTTGTGAATATCTCGTTGATTAGAGTGGTTCATTCAATTTTTCTTCAGTTGTTTCTAATTTTTAATGAAAAATTAATACTATTTCTATCTTTATGTGTGTGTGTATGTGTTGTTTGATGTTCAATGTCTTAATAACTGTATCGATTATCCGAGAAGCTGGCCAATAAAATTAATACAAAAACAGTGAAGCCAATTTTATCAATCACATTGATAAAATTTTTAGATGGAACCCTTTTGAATAAATAAGTGAAGAAATATTTTAATTTTAAATACGATTACGATATCTATTAGAACTTTTAAAATATTGAAAGAATTAATATCATACGTTATAATTTTAAATAAAAAATTAATCATTATAGTTCTATGTTTAGTATTCAAGACAATGTATTTATTCATATTTTTTTTTATCAAAATCGTATTTCTTATAAAATCTTTTTAATCTTCGAATTCGTTTGTTAATCAGAAATTTTTCTTTTAACTGGCCAGTTTCTTGCATTTGTTTCAATTTCTTGAAATTCTTTAATTATTATTATTATTATTATTATTATTATTATTATTATTATTATTGTTATTATTGTTATTATTATTTCTATTCCAATGAAAAATAAAAGTTATCGTATTATCGGTGAATACGATATCAAAATTTATCTTATCGATTTAGCGATTGAGATTCAACGAATTGAATCAAATCGTTCAAATATAATTGTTATATATGTAGTTCGAATTTATCGATCGACGAGTAGTGGTGAATTTAAAGAGGAGAAAATAGTCGTGTCTTGTTGTCTTTGGAAATAGTATGCACCCTCGATGAAGATGAGTGCACCGTGGCCAGTGCATCGTCGTGTACATATGCATCGAAAAAAATTCGATCGATTTCACGTAAGTGATTCTATTTAATTTTCGAGAATTGGAAGATTCATTGAATATAAATTTTTAATTCATATGGATTTAATATAAATATGGTTTTTCTGTGTCTAAACTTGCACAAATTTTGATAACGAAAGAATAATTTTTTTAACTTATCTGTTTTAAATTTTTTTGTATTTTTATTACACTGTCAAAGATGAATGGATGGTAATTTTTTATTGAAAATGAAAGAGAGATTTGTATACGATTTATTATATATTTAAAATGATTCCAATATTATTTTAAGATATTATTATTTTATATATATATCAGTTCATCAATAAATGTTTATCGCGATACACGTGTGTCTTTAAGTGTTCTGTTTTAATTTTCTATCATTTAGAATCTTTACAAATACTGATAATGTTTAATAAAGTTACACTATCTTTCGTATATATAGGCAATATTTAATTTGGTGTAATAATATAGATAATTTAAATATATCTTTTTTTTTTGTAATTCATCTTGTATCTTTCCAAATCGGCATAAAGCCAATATCCGTTTTTCATCGCTTAATTTCAAACATAATATAGCATTTCATTTTCATTCAATAATTCAAAGGATGGATCGATAGATCTTTCAACACATCAAGTAGAATTTATTTTCACACGAATTACATTTAACTGGTTATTTGAAAGTCGCGTGTCGCTGACGTAAATGATCTGAAGAAATATCTGAAAACCGGATGACCGTTGAGAATACATTTAAATTTGTTAAATTTATTTACCCGCGCGTTTCTATTCCAACTCGTCGAGCTCGAGCTTCTATAAACATAAGAAGGCGCGAAAAATTATCGATTTGAATGATCGGCTTCGATGAACTCTAAGATAGAGAGAAATAAAAAAAAAAAAAGAATGTGAAAATTTATTAAATACACGAACGATCCAAAGTTCTCGTTGACGATATTTTTTTTTAGATCGTAAAAAAAGAAAGTCCTTGGATCACAATTTTTTTAGAAAACGTCTGATCTTACACTAGAGGAGAATCGTTTTGATTTAAATATTGCTCTGAGAATAATTTTTTTAAATACAATTACGGAAATTCTTCTATATAAAATTATTGTAAAATATGTTATCCATATATAACATATTATTTTTTGTTCTCGATCTATAAAAGAAAATTCTATTATACTGCATATAGTTTCGGTAAAAACGTTTCAAAATATTTAATAATATAATTTAATCTATCATTGCAATTATTCGCGATATTTTTGTCAAATCGCGCTCTAAAGTCCGTCAGAAACGATAAACCGATCGCGTTGACCACGTGGGGCATACGCTCGACTGGGGAATCGCGCGCAAGGTGGTGGCAGGGATGGACGAAACACGGAAAACGATGCGGATCCGTGACGAGACGCTCAGATTATATTTAGAGAAATACGTCAGAAGCGTCGTGGAGAGGTCGAGCCGCGGCCGATGAGCTTTCGACGAAACAGATTGTTATGGAACTGTGTCGTGAAAGCTCGTTCTCCGAGGTTTTCCGCGTCGATTCGCGCTGGATAGCGTCATTTCCTCGCTTGACATCATTGATTTTCGGTATTTCTTTAAAACACGAATTTTTCTTCATTTTTTTAGTAAAAAAATTGGTAATTGGCTAGTAAATTATTAGTTACAAATTTTATGTTGTCGATAAAAAGATACGATATCATTATTTTTATGATAATTTGATTTAGAGGTTGAAAATAATTGAAATTTAGAAATCGAAAGTGAAATAAAAGATTTTACTCTCTGGTTTTATTGAGTTTTTTTACTTAGTTTTCTGTTTATTTGTGGAAATGTAGAAATAATTGTGATTAAATAGAGTGTTGTTAAATAGAGATATATTTTTTTGTGATATATGGTTTGGAGATGAAATTTGGGTTAATTTTATTTTATATGTTTGTATTTTGTATATTGGATTAATATTTAGAATAATATTGAAAAAAGTTTTACATTCAAATTGATATTTGATATTTGAGGTTATGTATTGATTTTCTGATGGAAGTGTGATTAGTAATCTAGAAGATAGCGAATTTCATTGAAATTATACTTGTGAATCATTTGTTTCACTCTTTCAACTTATATTTAATTATATTTGATTTTAGAAACCTTTTAACATTAAAAAATTTTCAATATATGAGTTCTTTTTTAAAATTTATTTATTTTGTTTTAATAAAATCATTTTAAAAAGTAAATTACTAATTTATAATCAGTAACAGAATCTCTTTATATAATAATTTAAATAATAATAATATCAATAAATTAAAAGTATTAAATAAAAAGAATCGATTCTCATCAATAATTAAACATTTTGTTTCTATTAATGTTCAACAAATTCATTTATAGTATATTGTTGATAACTAATAATAGATATTATTATCTGACTATTTAATTCAAAAGATTTAATTATTCCATGATAATAAAATTATATTAATTTTTTTTTAATTTCTTTATTTTATATAGAGAAGAAATATTTTTAAATTATTTGAATATCATAATTCGAAATATTAATCGAATATTATCGAGATTACAACTTGAAAAAGGTTAGGAAACATTGATCTAAGTTTTTTTCGTAAATATTAAATTATATGCAGTAAAGGAATTAAAATAAAAATTCATTCACATCTATCAGATAATTAATTATTTAAATACTACAAAAAAAGCCACAATTAAAAAAAAAAGTTAGAAAAAAATGATGTAAGTTCCCCCTTGAATATTTATATGCAACTAAAAGGTAAATATGCGCACGCGCACTATCATCTGTCGGAGAATGATGGAAATCTACTACTGAAAGCACAGTGACGCAATTGCATCATTTTGTGATATTATCAGTATTCGTCTGTAAATTAGCATCATTATTAACCAACGAAAACGTAAGTGGGTCTTCGATAGTGCGCTAATTCCCTCCAACATACGTTTCTAATTTAAATATCCTGTAATGTCTGTAAAGAATTCGCTATTTCGAAATGATATATTTTATAAATATCGTTTGGTTTTCTAAAAGGTTTTCCAGAAGATTATACTTCAAAGATTCTCAAGCGCTTTGAAGTTCGTTTATAATATATTTTTAGAATAATATAAGAATTTAGTTAGTTTTCGCAATCTTTATCAAATCATTTTAGTATTGTATTTTCGAAATTCCAAATCGTTTGAAGATTCCTATTCATTTGAAATATTTGGAACCATGAACTTGAAGTGTTCAGTGTTTTATTTTAGATTTCCTGGAACTATTTTTAAGTATCGATTTCCTGTGAATATATACGCCATTGATGAAATATTACTTATTTTTGATAACTAAATTAGTATTTTGTAAATTATAATTAAATCTTCTTCTGACAATATTACTTTCTATCTATGTATTATTGTGATTAAAATAATTTTATTTTTTTTTATATTTTAATAATATTTATATATATTATTATTATAAACGAATTAAAATTCGGATATTTATAATAATATATTTTTGATTCCTTTTATTTTTGAGCATATTTTTAGATTATTTATTTATTTTTATGATAAAATATTTCAAGGTTACATTTTTCTTAAAATATCTCCCTTTTCTTATTTAAAACGAAATTGAAAATATCGAAGATATTTTTAAATGTTAGTTTCTTCGTTGAAATATTTTTAAAACGCTATCTTTATATAGATTGTTGAAAAATATAATAAAATAATATTTTACTCGCATTTCAGCCGCCCTCGTAAAAATATTAATAAACCTCGTTTATCTGTTACAGGAACAGAGAAGTTTAAAAGCTGGAGATTTATCGCACCAAGAGAGTAATAATATGGCTGCATCGACGATGAAATTACAGAGTGATTCCTTCAGTTCAGAGAAGGTAAAAAATAATATTATTATCAAAAACTTACAAACTATTTACATTCTAATTTTTTCATCAAAATCCTGATTTTAATAATAAAAAACAATTGTGAGGCTTATTCCAAGCTTATTCTATATAAAACGCTCATTTATCGATATTTTCAGCAACCAAATTATCAATTCACAAAATTCGCATCGAAATTCCTCTCTTCCAAGAAATGCTAAAATAAATCCGTACGGAATAAATATTTCACAGTTTTCTTTGAAAATTCACTATATCCAGAAACAGCAACTGTCAGAATAACAATCAATGTCGAAATTCGAAATGGCCGCCATTGAGTTAGAATCACTCATGTTTGGCCAGCCACCAAACATTCGAGAGTCCTATGGCTGTTCAACAGCCATATACTCGTTCGTTGGCACATGTGTAGACTACGGCCGAGTTCCATAAATTTATACTCGATATAACACACGAACGAGCGATCCACAGCGTGAAAAATAGGAACTACAGATTTAAACGATGACCAGCTTGCCGGCGATGTTCAGTCTTTCTCGATTTCCCGCTCGGTAGCACGCCATCGTGTCTCGAAAGACGCCGGAAACCGTCATGTTGCGGAAATGCAGTCTCGACTCTAGAATGGTATCTGTTTCCTTCTATTTTTGCCATCATTTTCGTTTTATCCCCCAATTTTTAATCGTTATCGATCACTTTCGTGTATTCCACTGGAAAAACTGGTGTTTTGGAAGTATTTAAGGCTTGTTCAAGATTGAAGATTTAGCGTAAGACGATTTACTTAGGAAATGGAATATTTTAAAACTTTAAATATTGTTGAACTTTTTCAAGCTTTGCTTGTGAACCATTGATTTTTGAATTTTAAATTACTCACATAATTTTTCGTTGATTCTTTGAATTCTTATATAATAAATATAATATCTTAAAGATCTTTTAACTTATATTTTATGTGTAAAATAGTAATTTCTTAGAATTTAATTTGAACGATTTGAAAACAAAATGTTTAAATGAAATTATATATTTTGATTTAAAGATGTATTATAAATAGTTTTACAATAAGACTGTCCCTATCAATGATCTTTGATTGTTATGAGTTGAAGAGAAATTCAAGATTTATTCTAAACTTCTGTTTGATTGCATAGAAAATTATGTTTATTACTGTTAGTGAATCTCTCTTACAGAATAAGAAAGTTAATGGAAAATTTTGGAATATTCACATTCGATTTTGGATTGCGATGAGACTCTGTCGTGTTCGTCGCATTACGTAGCGATACAGAAATAATAAAGATACTAGGAGCGGACGTGACACAGGCGTGATAATTCTCTGTGACGCCAAGTTATAGCTCGTTTCAGCGCCAACCTAGAATTCCTGCAAAGATTGATGATATCCTTTCTTAACTATATTTGAGAAACTTGGAAATCTCGTACAACAGAATATTATTGACGCATATCAAAAATGTAAAAGAATATTTAATTATTCATGACTTATATACCAAAATGAATAAAGTTTAAAAAAAATATATATTTTTAACTTTTTCAAAGTATCATGTAAATGAATTTTTTAAATTATAAGAAAAATAGTGGAAAATTATATTTACAATATTTTATATTGACTTCACATCTTTTAATTTTTTCTCATTGAAAAAAATATTCTAAAAGAGAATTTTTCTTTCCTCTTTCAGAAAGCTATGGCAGCTCAACAACAAAGACAAACAGTCACTTCAACTGGGATCTTCAATCATGAGAAACATATTTCTTCAGCAAGTTCCCAATCAAGCATCACAATTGCATCCAAAGGTGTCACTTCGAAATCGTCAATGATCAGTGCAGCAAATGCAGTAAATCAATTGATGAACGGCATGAGGCCAGCCGAGGATGAACTTCTTTCGCTACCTCTGGATGATCTAGATCTTTTATGTTCGAAATCAAATTCCCAAGATGTCGATCGAGCCATCACCAAGTATTCCAATTTCTTGGACAATTTCGTGGAACGTTTAAAGGCTAATGATTGTAAAAATGATAAAGCTCCTTTGTTGCTAAACAGAGTAAACGAAATAATTAGAAAAGCATGGGCAGTGCCTACATATGGCCACGAATTAGGTTACACTTTATGCAATACTCTCAGAACAAGAGGTGGTCTTGACCTATTAATGTCGAATTGCGTGGCTAGCGATCAGGAGTTACAGTTCTCTTCAGCTAGATTGCTAGAGCAATGCCTTACCACAGAAAACAGGGCCCATGTAGTAGAACATGGTCTAGAAAAAGTGGTAAACGTCGCCTGCGTGTGTACGAAGAATGCCAATTCAGTGGACCATTCTAGAGTGGGTACTGGAATTCTGGAACATTTGTTCAAACACAGTGAAGGAACTTGTAGCGATGTAATTAGACTAGGTGGTCTAGATGCCGTTCTATTCGAATGCAGAAAAAATGACATTGAGACATTAAGACATTGTGCAGGTGCTTTAGCCAATCTCTCTCTCTATGGAGGTGCAGAAAATCAAGAAGCTATGATCAAGAGAAAAGTACCCATGTGGTTATTCCCTCTGGCTTTCCACAATGATGATAATATCAAATATTATGCCTGTCTAGCAATCGCTGTACTAGTAGCTAATAAGGAGATAGAAGCTGCCGTATTAAAATCTGGTACTTTGGACTTAGTCGAGCCATTCGTCACCTCGCATAATCCTTATGAGTTTGCTAAATCAAATTTGGCGCACGCACATGGCCAAAGCAAAAATTGGTTGGAAAGACTTGTACCAGTATTAAGCTCGAAGAGAGAAGAAGCTAGAAATCTGGCGGCCTTTCATTTCTGCATGGAAGCGGGAATCAAAAAACAACAGGGCAAGACTGAAATCTTCCGTGCAATAGGAGCCATTGAGCCGTTAAAAAAAGTAGCTAGTTGTCCTAATGCAATTGCGTCCAAATACGCGGCGCAGGCGTTGCGTTTAATTGGAGAAGAGATTCCCCATAAACTTAGCCAACAGGTACCTCTCTGGTCTACAGAGGACGTTCGAGAATGGGTGAAGCAGATTGGATTCGCAGAATGTGCTCAAAATTTTGTAGAAAGCAGAGTTGATGGTGATTTATTGCTGCAGCTAACGGAAGAGAATCTCAAAGAAGATATTGGTTTGGCAAATGGTATCAGACGAAAACGGTTCACTAGAGAATTGCAGAATTTGAAGAAGATGGCTGATTATAGCAGTAGAGACACAGGAAATTTAAATAGTTTCTTACAATCTATTGGTCAAGAATTTTCAATCTACACATATAGTATGCTGAATGCTGGTGTTGATAAAGATTCTATAAGAAATTTGTCTGAAGACCAACTATTGAGTGAATGTAGCATTACGAACAGTATTCACCGATTGAGGATATTGGATGCCATTAAGAATATGCAACACAATCAACTAGGTTCATCGGAAAACGAATCGCCAGACAAATCTTTAGATGTATTTGTTAGTTATAGAAGATCAAATGGATCTCAATTGGCCAGTTTATTAAAAGTCCACTTACAATTGCGCGGTTTTTCTGTATTCATCGATGTTGAAAGACTAGAGGCTGGCAAGTTCGATAACAATCTATTGCAAAGTATCAGACAAGCAAAACACTTCCTCCTTGTGCTAACGCCCAAGGCTTTGGAAAGGTGTATACAAGATAACGAATGCAAAGACTGGGTTCATAGGGTAAATTATTGATTTATTTTTGTGAAATAAAGAAATTATTAATATTATTAACAAATAATTTATATAACATTGGTATTGTTTATAGGAAATTGTAGCAGCTCTACAATCGCAATGTAATATAATTCCCATCATAGATAATTTTCAATGGCCAGAGCCTGAGGAACTTCCTGAAGATATGCGAGCAGTTTGTCACTTTAATGGTGTACGATGGATTCACGATTATCAAGACGCTTGCGTAGACAAGCTTGAGAGGTAACCATACAAATTTATAATAATTCATAAAAAACTTAAGAAAAATATCTAATTTCTTTAATATTATATGTAATATTAACAATTACATATAAAAGATAAATTTATTTTAAAATTTTTTTAATTCTCAGGTTTATGCGAGAAATACCAGTCAAATCAGATATTCCAAGAGGCATTGCACCTAAAGATGTGACACAACCAAATGCATCGACTAATACGAACATTCGACCACCAAACTATCAACGTATGCACAGCAATGAAAGCAGAGGTAGTGACAAAGATTCAACAGGAGGACGAGATTGACTAGAGGGCCCGCCCACAGCTATATCGAATAGGTATTTATCATTTTTAAATAATGCATTAAGTAATACATTTTTAAATAAAATTCAATTTAATAAATTTTAGTCTTATTAAATTTTAGATTATAATAATTCTCTATAACGCATTTTTTTTTATTTCTATGCAGCCAGGATTAACACTCGCGCTTTAGACAATCAATCACGTCTAGGTCAGTCGGAAGAAATTTAATTTTATATTTATGTTTCAATTGATGTCTTATCAAATTGTTCTTTATGTTATTTGCTTATTTGATGTCATTATTATATTATTAATTTAATTTTTATTATTTATTTGTAGTTTTAAAAGTAGATTTAAATGTATTTAAATCTAAGAATGACTTTTTAACAAATATTTTTTTTATTCATGTTGTAACATTTCAACATTTATATAATTTTTTAAAAAAATCATTTAAAAACAAATCAGTGAATATGAAAACAAATAATAATCTATCTTGAAATAATGAAAAAACAAATATTGAATTTGCATGATTGTTGTACTCGTAATTGTACCAAAATAATTGTGTTTATTTATTCATTTATATGATTAGAATCTATTATTATTTTTATTTATATTGCAGGCTTAGAAAATCATCAAGTCCGTCCCGTTGGTTAATAGGTTTACCACCTACGTCTCCGAGATTAAAGTTCATTCACACACATCCTGGAGGAAGTCCAGGAGTACCGCGAAGACCTCCGCGATATCCCCCTTCTCCATCTACTAGATCTCGTTCGTTAGAATTGTTAGATTCAGATGAGAAAAAATCAGTCTCGCCTGTTAAAGAATCAGAAGCACAAGTGAGACCAAGGTCCAGAAGCTTAGATGGCTTGCTAGATGAAGATAGTATAGTATCAGACATGAAGACTGAAGAATCGTCTAAGCTATGTAACGAGAGTAAAATTGATTCTAAAATATCTCTGGAGCCTTTAGACAAACTTTCTGGTATTAAAATAAAAGATAATCTTTCTCAAATTGTATCGCAAAAAATACAGAATGAAGAAGAAGGATCAATCATTAATCTTTATTCTAATGAATTTAATGATCAAAAAACAAATGAGAGTCAGAATCCAATACCAGTTCCTAGGCAACGATTGAAAACAGAAACAAAATCAGAATCAGTCACTGTTGTCCAACAAGAAGAAACTCAAAAATCAAGCTCTGAAGAGAATAGTATTAAAGAAGAACATCCATTAATGCGACCATCGAAACCATATCGATTTGTAAGTATGGATACTTCGAGTATGGAACATGAGAAAGAGGATTCTCAGACAAGTTCAGAGAACATTGATCCTTGTGATAATGCAGAATTAAAAAAACGTTTGGTGGTAACGGGAAACGATAAATCTACACTTCTTAAAGCGAAGAGCTGTGGTGCGGGATTAGATTCCGACGAAAATATTTTATCAAATGAATATAAATCTAAGTCGCGAGAAGAAGGTTCATTACTTTCGCTTCCAACAGGAGCCGAGCCGAAACGAAAAAAAAACTTTATGGATAAATGCGTAAATAAAGTGCGGTCTTTCATGAAGAAATAACTTTCTTCAAATTATGGCAATATAAAGACTTGTTATTTAATTTTACAATTTGATTAATTATAGTAAACATGTCGATCGAGCTTGGTAAATCCAACTTTACGTAACCAAATATGGTATATGTATATTCGCTTTAAATTGTTTTTCTATTCTGTATTAAATGTTTTCGAGATTTATAAACTTGCCTCGATAAAACAATATTTTTTTTCTTTTTTTTTTTTTAATTTCTTAATGATGTATCGTAATGAATGTACATATTTAAAATGTTTAAAAGAACAAAAGAAAAAGAATAATATAAAATTTTTCTAAAATCAATTTCCTATTAACTGTGAATATACATGATACTTAAAAAATGTATAGCAAATAAAAAAAATGATTATGAAATATTGCTAATAAAATTACGAATTATCGTAATCTCACTTCTGTACAATACAGGCAGCATAAAAGCGTAATTAATATTGTGCCTAAAAAAAACCTTCATAGAAATCCAGGATTGAAAAAATGAATAAATGAATGAATGAGTGAATCGGTGAAAATGAGAGTGAGAGAAAGAGATGTACGAAAAAAGAGAAGTACGAGATATTTTTGATGTAATACAAACATGAAAAAGTAACCTGTTTTTTCAGGTAACTTTTATATTTCCTTATCAAATTGTATTATAGATATACATATATTATAAATGCGTAGATAGATAGCATTGCTATTTGTAATACTATTTTTTAGTCTGTTTTTTTAGATTATCATAATGTTTCACTTATGACATATGTCGTGAGTGATGGCAGCTAACCCGCACGAAATAACAAAAGAAATTTAAACGTAACAATTGGTTACGATATTATTTTATCGTTTTTACTGTATCACTTTTAACTGAAGTTATTTTACATACGTACATAGAAAGTTCAAACAAAATCTATATGAAGTGAATTACGAAGCTTCGATGTATACTATTTTAAAGACCTGTCTAAAAATTGAGAAATGTATATTTTACCAAAGTTTCGTAAAGTAAAAGAATTTTATTAAAAGTTTGTTTCTTATAAAATAAATCTTATTGAACAAACCAATATAAGTTTAATTTATTGATACTTAAAAATTCCATTTTTACAAATATAAAATATTATTTAAAATATTACTCCTATTTCATAAAGAGCAAAAATTGCAATTTTTATATTTATATTATACATTAATTGTTGTTTGTTACATTAAATTGTTAAAAATTTTTAATAATATTATATATGAAATAAATGTTCATTTAATTATATATGATACAAATGGTGAATTAAAAAATAAAATTATTTTATCTATTTATAATATCATCCCTTCCTCTAAGTCGACGCAATAAAATTACATCTTGAATTTGAAGAGTTACGCGTTTTGCATGTTGTGACAATAATGTGCAGTCTTCAAAAAATTGAACAATATATGCTTCAACTGCTTCTTGCAATGCTTCAAGTGCAGATGCTTGAATTCTAGATGAATTATAAAATTGAATTGAATATTTAAAGTTTAAAACACGTTAAATTTATGTTTAAAAAAATATTTAAAATTTTACCTGTCTACATCACTATTAGGAAATAAATCTATAATAATATATCTAACTAAACGAGCAAAAGGAGCTTTTGGTATAATCAATTTTACAGTTTTTCTTAAATATCGAATTTCTTTTAAAGCTCGCGTTGTCCGAAGTACACGTCTGTTTGCTGATATATTTGGCTAAAAAAAAAATATAATAATATTTTATATATATAAATCTATTTATTAAAAATATTGAAATTATATTGATTAAAAATGCACTTACTCTAGACTTTATGCTAGGTGATCTTTGTGGATCATCAATTGATCTAAAATAATAAAACTACATTTTTTACAAATGTCATGAAAAAAAATATAATGCATTTAATTTACATAATTTTTGCATGCTTAATTGACACAGTTATTCCCATCAATTTTTGAAATCTGCGTTAAATTTTTTTTTCAATTTCATTTCTATTTTATGTTTATTATTTTTAATTCGAATAATATATTCTATGACGAATTCCAATTCCCAAAATATTTAATGAATAACTAATGTATTCCGAAACGATCTTGTATCAAGATAAGCATGTATAATGGTAAATATTTCACATAATATATAATAATATTTATATTAATGCATTGTTAAATTGTTACAAAATTATCGATTTTTAAATTGTTTTAATTCTAAAATTCATAGTCGTTAAGATCATCGAAAAAAAATGAATAAATAATTCCCTAGACAATTTGATTTTACAAAATTTAAAAAAAAAATCATTTCACACAGCGTTTTTATTTCTTCAATTACGATTGCAAAATGCTATATGATATTTGCAAACATGTAAATATAAAAAACTTTCTCAGATATTTAAGAGATACTTTTATTTTATATAAGTATTCACTTTATTAGAAATAACCAATCAAATTCGTATTTCTTTCATGGAATTTCTTGTGAGGCGCGCATGATAGAAATATTAATTTTCAAAATAAGTCTAAAATAATTATTGCAGCATTTTGAATAATAATTTTTAAATTTAGCAATAATTTTTAAGCAATTATTTAATGATCTTTTAATCTTGTAAAATATATTTATATATCTTCTAAAATTTAAACATTTAAAGAAAATAGTTTAGAAAGATAATTTTTTCGAGAATTAAATTTATCGAATATCAAATATATAATTACATTCCATTTATATATCGTTATATCGTATTAATTTATTTAATAATCACATAAATTTATGTCAACTAACCTCGGATTATTTTTTCGACGAACCATTTTTGATATTTTTTATTTAAATTATAAAACATATATGTTTAATCTTTTTTTATTTTTAATGATAGTTAATATTTGTTTGAAACATGATATTAGATCATAAAAAACATAACAAAATTAAAAGCAATGTCAATTAATAGCGCCACAATGTAAAAAATTTGGCGGGAATTATATTACAGAAAACATTTAACGATCGTTGTCCTGTGGTATAAATCAATTTAATTATTTTCACTACTTTAACTCTCTATGATAAAGATTCACTTAATACAATATTATATTTTTTATAACCAACTCACATTATGTTTAATAATAATAAAGAAAATTTTTATTCGCGTAAATAAACAAGTAGCAGCACAACTATTATCATCACGTGTTTTTCGATGTCAGAGCCCTCTTATAATATAATTTATCAACTAATAATATTGACAAGTTGTGTATTATAAACTTTTTTTTTATAATTTTATATTAAATCATGAATAATTTGTAAAATTTAATTATTTAAAATATCATTTACTAAAATTTCATTTATTTTATTATAAAACTTATTAGTGTTCAAGAGAATTTATTAGTATTATTATTAGTAATTGATAATTTTTAAAATTTTATTAATGTTAGTTCAATCGTACAACAATGCTATATTAATCGTTTTCATAAAAATATACATGTGAATATTTTTTTTAAAAATTTTATTTTTATTTATTTATATAATTGGATTTCCTTTCCTGAAATTTCAATTAGGATTCATTTTAATTTATTTTAATTCATACATAATTTATATTATATATTCTTATAATATATATTTACATTTTTACATATAAGAAAATTAATAATATTTCATATCTAAATTAATAATATATCTATTTTCTTTAAATTTTGATAATTCTATTTACACTCAATGAATGAAAGGTTAATGAATCATGAAGATTTAATTTTTTCTTATAAATATATATAAATAAAAAAATGTTTAATATAAATTTATCTTATATTATTTATATATACATAATTATATATATTTTATATCTATATTATGAATTTATATACTTTATTAATACAGTTTTATTTCTTTAATTATAAAATAAAATAATTAATTAATAAATGTTTTTTTACAATTTAACAAATATTTTAAAAATATTAACTTAATAAATTGCACTTTTTTATATATTTATCTATAAGTCTTGTTTTATTCTTTTTTTCTATTAATTCTCTTGATGAATTTAATGTATCCAAAGATTCAATAGATGGTAAACTAATTGTTTTTGTAATTGAAGCATCTTTTTTATTATTTTCTCCTTTTTTAGACCACATTTTAGACCATAGTAAAAAATGATTGTGTTTTTTATTATTATCCTTTGAATTATTATTTATACTGACAAATTCAAATTGGTTTGAATTTTCCTTTGTATCAAATGTTTTTTTTTTATTTTGTATTTGAAGCTTTTCTATTTCAACCTTTCTTTCTACATTATTTGTATTTTGTTTATCTTTATCATTTTCATTATTCACATTCAGATTGCTGTCATTTTTTATGGGAAAAATATTTAGATTTTCTTTTATTTTATTTGATATTTGTATGGAATCTCTTAATTTTTCCCAAAAATTATATGAAACCAATTTATTATAATCTAATATGACCATAAATTGTAATTGAGGTGGTAATTGACATCTTTCATATAAACATGGTATGATCTTTCTTTGTTGGCTTCCTGATTCAAATATTACATACGAAATTAAAATAAATGATTATTTAATGAATACATATTAAAACTTACCAATGCCCAATGCTTGAGCATAATTCAGAAAGAATTTATTTGCTGAACTTTTAAGAAAATTTGGTGATATAATAACAATAAGCCTATTACAGCGTTCTGATATTAATTTCATTACTGCTTCATGTTCAAATGTAATTCCACCAAGTAATTGATCTTTTAAACAAAGCTAAAAGATATATTTCATATATTTTTATATATAGTATAAATAATTTTAAATTTTTACCTTCAAATTATATTCCTTTTCAAGTTTATCCACCATTTCATTAGCAAATTTAATATCTTCATCAGCATATAATATAAATGCATCATAATTTTGTTCCGATAGTCCTTGCTCTTTCCTATAGAAATCATCTATTAAAAAAAAATATATATATATATGTAATAATTTTTAATTGCTTTATTTATGTATTATCATATTTGACTTACCTATAGTAAGAATTTCTATTTCAGTGTCATTTTCAATTTTTTCAGCTGATGTTTGAGACTTTTGTAATTGTTCCAAATATTTTTCACCATCTCTTACTGCAATTTAAATTCAATAGAAGAGAAGAATTTAAAATAAAATATATAACTTATATTATAATTACAAACCAAAAAGCTTTAATGTATCATCTAAGATATCCCATCTATCGATTTTTTCTAACAAATTTTGAAAATCCTTAATTGTAATATTTTTTTGTTTTTTTTTCCAATATGTTAAAATATATGCAGTTGGATCTGGATGTGATATAAGTAAGGGCATTAATTCTCCGCCTAATTCGCATAAATGAGCGAGACCTCTCCAATCTCTAAAAATTTACAAATGTAAAAAGTTATTGATTACTTAAAAATTTAATGAAAATAAAATTTTAAAAAAATTTATATTAATCAAATATTAATTACCTTGGTAATTTATTTTCGCAAGGAAGAACTTTTGGCGAATTTAATAATGATGAAATAACTTGTGTAGATTCGATAGATAAAGCAACAAGTGGTACTGTTGATAAATCAATTGTCATTTTTGTTTAATCTCAAAATATTTATATTAATATTAATTAATTTAATTATCAAACATTGATTTATTGTAATAATAAGAGATTTTCATGTTGATGTTAAAGAATAAATTGAATTTTTTAACAGAATTTATATAACGGTATATCACTTATATCATATGAAGACATTTTGATGTGATAATTGTTCTTTAATTATTAATTTGAAATTGTTCACTATTGCTTCTTATATTATACTATGATACTTTAATTTTTCTTTTAATTATTATTAACTTTTACTTTAAAAATATTCTTACATTTATTTCGACACAATTTCTAAAAATTCTTGAAACGTCATATTTCGATGATCAATGGTTTGATTCAGAGTTGCCACAACATTATGTTATTTCGTATTAAATGCAACTGAATTTTCCTGCGGCAAATTTAAAGTTTTATGTTCAAATAAGAAAATTTAAGAAGATCAACGCCATTTTTTAAATGTTTTTAAAAAAAACATTTTTTGAAGAGATATCTTTAACTTAAAAAAATGATGCTAACAATCAATACTTATTCTATTTCTATCTTTTTCTGCTATTTGTTATCTTTGCTTATTTTCATTTGTGATATTCTAGAAATATATATATATAGCTTATTTTTATCTTTCTTATTTTATTTGTTCTTACCTGTAATCCTATTTGTCTATTTACGTCCAAATTTATGCACTCAGGAAATAACTCAAATATTTGATTAATTTTATTGTTTTCTTTACCTATCCTATATGCGCATTTATACTATTTTTTTTATATTATTAATCATTTTATAACAAAAATAATAATTAAAAGTTGTCAAGAAAAAATGAGAAATATTTACGATATGATTTTAATGAAATGTTTTTATTTTTATCAAATTTTTATAAAATCGTTTTTCTTATCTATACTGACATTCACAATTATATAATAATAATAATAAAAATATATATATGTATATATATATATATAAATTCAGTTTTAATATAAAAGTTCACAAATTGATATTATTTTGATATGTTATAATAAAAAATATAATTTATTATAATATTAAAAAATTTTTAATTCACGAATAATTTAAGTCATACAGGAATCCATTTCGTTATTAAAAAAAATCTACAAAGTACAATGAATACTACATAAGAATTAAAAAAATTATTTTTATTTTTTTAAATTTATTGAGTTTTTGTGATTGAATTGAATATAATGGATTAAATACAATTTTTATATTCACTATTCTAAATCCTAAAACATACTGATAAACAATCTAATTTTTTGTACTATCAAATTTCAGAACATGAAATAAAATTCTATAAGTTAGTAAATCTATTCTATAATTTATTTGTGGTTATATTGAAATACGGAGAAAAATTGACAGAGAATTCTAAATTAATTCATAAGTAGACCGTGACGGCGCTTCTGGCGCCACTAATTGTCATTTTTCCGTTGATCATTGTGTGAATTTGTGCAAATATTTTATAGTGCTTCTTCATAAATATAGTGATATTGTAAAATATGTTAATTAATTGTACGTGAATTCATCATATTACAATTAAATAAGGTACGATGATTATATTTTTAATGATTAACATTGATTTTGAAGAGGTTAACTTTCCACTTGACATTTTTTTAATATTTTAATATTTTTTTCAAGCAAAATTTATGTTTTAACATATTTTATTTTTGAATAAAAATATAATAGTTATATTCATATGTTTATTTATAAATGTCAGCATTTATTATATTTATATTTTAAGATATATTTTGAAATTGTATGCGCAATTTAAATGTCGATTTCGATTAATATAATATAATAAGTTTTTGATTATAATTTTTAAATTTTTAACATAATATATTTTTTTACAGAAATTAAATAAAATACAAATATAAAATTTAAAGAATGTTAAGTATTTAAAATATTAAGTTGATTTAAAGTTATTTTGATGTTAATAACTGAAATTATTTTGTTTATATATATATATATATATATGATGTTCCATTTAATGCAATAAACGATTTTTCGGCCATTTGCTATCTGAAAATAAAATTTTAAACAAAAATTTATTGGTATCGAATATACAACAGATAATAAAAATTAATGATAATAAAAATTTCGAAAATAATTTGTTTTCACAGCAAAATCAAGGTCACCTTGAATTTTTCAAATAAGATCAAATATTTTTTTTATCATCATATTGTAGGAAATTTGAAATGAATTTAAAAATATCATACTTTTTAAACACAATATTAAAAGTGTTTAAAATAACGGAAATAGAAATATTTAACATTTTGTCGCGATTTTATTTTTGAATAATATAAATATATTTAACCTTAGATTACTGAATGTAAACATAGAACATTGTTTAGAAGCAATTATTAGTGTGTTATTGCAATTTCTTTGCTAATTTTTTTTATTTTTTCATAAATTCAATATTTTGAATATTTAATACAAAGTTAAAATTTTATAGTTATATGTTCTTTTTCTGTATAATATTAAATGATATTATCATAAATTAAAAAATTTATTGTATTTGATATTTCATATGTATACTATTATTATCATTATACTAATATTCTATTAAAATATTAATATATTTTTGATTATATTTTTTAATTTTCATTTTTCTTATATCTTTTGAATTTTTCTTTCACTTTTATTAATCTATCATTTTCATGTTTCAGTTACATAATATTGTTACATACATAAAAACATGTCTGATCCAAAACCATCTGGAATAAGACCACCATCAAAAATTGGTCGACCATGCAGCAATTTACCACCAAGACCAGCAGTTCCACCATCACCTCCAAGACCATCAATGAGTAAGTCTTTAATAAATTTATTTATTATATTATATTATATATGCATGTCTTGAAAAAAATTATATGATTTTATTCATATACATATTATTTCTTTAGCTTAAATTTTAATGTATTTTGTATGTTTAATGTTCTTTGTTTGCTACATGTAAAACATTTAATTTTTAATAAAAATTTTTAAATATTTCAAAAAATGACATAACTATACACAACTGTGTGGTTTGGTTAAAATAATTTATTTGAAAAGGTAATACTATTATATATAGATAATATCTAATCACACAAATATATTTGAAATTTATATCATCACAATATATACTTCATTATATTATTTAAAATACAAATATTTTATTTTATTCTATTTTTATAATATTATTTATAAATGAAAAAGGAAAAGAAGAATCATTTTATATTTATATTTATAATTTACATTGATAATAATTATAAAAAATTTAAACGAATTTAACAAATCATCGAGCTTGGTTCATACCTAGCCCAATGTATACATCAAGCGAGGAAACGATACAAATAAAGGGTTACAGCAGTATGAAGCTGGGATCCGTTAATTCCCCACACCACGTAAATGAGTACGCCCACGAGACCCTGAGACGAGCATGAACGAATACTTTTACAAGTCCGAACTCGCTAACTTCTTGCGAGTCGTTCTTCCACCTCTCAGCGCAACGCATCTCGTCCGACCGATCTGGTAAATATATCGATTTCTCATTAACAAATCTATGATTGTATCGGTTACCGTGAACATTTTGTTTCATTGAAGAAATTATAAATGCAATGGTAAAATGAATCTCTATTTAATTTTGTTGTTACTAACTCTATGGATCATTGAATGATACATAGTATCATTTTTGCTTTTTGCAAGTAAATTATTTGTGTTTTCTGTTATGATGTTTTTTTAAAACATTGATGGATTTTCTTGAATTCTTTATTAAGATTTATTGGAAGTTAATTGATTTGTTAAGGTTTTATATGTTGTTCATCCTTCATATTTGAAGCTATTTAATTATTTCTTAATCTTAAAGATATAAATATACTTTAAAAATATTATTTCATTTCATATTCATATTTTACTTCTTTTCCTCATCATTATAAAATTATATTTGGCCGAATAAATTAAATTAATTATTGGTTCTGTCTTCATGATGGATATTTAAAATATCCAATACAATTATCAAATATTATTGTTTTTTATTTTACAGAAATATGTCATATAATTCTATTATATCACTATTTGTAGATCTTGAAGTATCTTTCAAACTATTCATCAAATAATTTCTTAAAAATTTGTTTACTTCTTTATTTATCAAGTATCTTTATCATCATCACTTTTTAGCCATTAAATGTTTCTCCAATATCGTATATAAATACGAATTCAATATCTTTTTTATAAAGATTAAATTTTGATCTTCTTCTAGAATAGCCGCAAAATCTACATACTAATCTATTCGATTATTCACGGCGCGCGGAGCGGAAAGAGATGCTAGCCGCGTACAAAAGCTCCTGGTCTCGCATTGAGGGCAGTTATCTTACCTTATTGGTTCATCCAGTGACTTCGATTAGGAAGAGACCGCGACGCGTGTAGTGCCAGTGCAGTCATCGTCGTATGACGCACATTACGTTATGCAATTTGCATGTGTTTATTGTACGCTCAATTTCCTACCGTGCGTTCCGTCTTTCCTCCCACGTGCTTGCCATGCTTTCCATTTCGGGCAGAGATTTTCACGGCGTCTATCTTGCACCCATGATCAATCGCGCACGTATTGCTGATCGGGCTCGAGTTTCGCAACACGATAGAAAAGCTCAAGGTAACGATGCCAATCGATTTCAATTCCACATGGAAACACATATGTGGATACAATTTTTCGATATCTGATATTGATTATTAAGGAAATTCATAGTGATCCATGACTTTAAAATGTTGATACTTAACATATCAAGATTAACATATTATTGAAATGTTATCCGTAATTCTGTATTAAAAAAGATCATAAAAAAACTATGATCTTTTGTTTTTGTAACTTTATATTATTTTATTTTTATTATAATATTTTTCCTATTGAATTTGATAAGAATACTATTGAAGAAAATCGTGAATATTATTTATTATAAATTTTATTTTTTTATTTATTTGATATGATATTAGATATATTTTTTATTGAAATTTTTTAGTAATTTTCTAATATTACAATTTATTAAAGATATTAATAGGCAAAATAATTAATCTTTCATTCTCTTATTTAGAATGATCTATGATCACATTAAAAATTCATTCTCATTGCTTGATTAATTATCTTCAATGGAGATTATTTAAATCAATACCTGTATGATGTTAAGATCTTTTTCTATGGTTCTCAATAATCAATATTCATTGGTTAAGTAATGCAAACATATGATACAAATTTTTACATATATTTTTTCTTTAAATCTTAGCATAATCATATCTTTATAAATTATACTTTATAAATTAATCTAAAATAATAATCTTTTCATCTGATATAATCAGTTTCATGGTGTTCAATAATAATAAGACATCATCGGCTAAATATGAGAAGGAAATTGAAAATATTGCTCATTTTAGACTTCTATGATATTTAAACCAACAATGGCCGGTTTTCAGATTGATTTATAAATTTGATTTACTTCTTTATTAATGCCATTAATATAATATGTGATATATTGTAATATTCATTATCTCTTTTATTATTGGTCAGACATCATTTAGAAATATAATTTTACAAAATATAATTTTCTATGGCCTTGGTATTTTCTTAAATGATTTCATTAGAATGCAGATAAAATTTATTAGGAAAGATTAAATTTTTTTTGTTGAAAAATTATATTTGTATTTTATATATTGGATAGAAGAATTTACATTTAAATGTTTATTGTATAATTTTTCATAAGAATTTTGAAAATATTTATAATTATAAATTACTTTAATTAAGAATTTAAAAGAAATTTGTTTAGGATTCATTTTCATATTATTTAAATTTTCTTATAATTTTTTTCATTTTCAATTTATTATTAATTCTAATAACATAAAGAATAAAGAATAATTTAATATAACTTTCAGTGTGTAATTTGTTATTTTAAAAATTAAACGAATAAACTATGAAATATAAAATCAAAAAAATAAAAGAATTTGAAAACTAATTTGATCAAGATTATTTCAATGATATTGAAGAAATGAATTATCAGAACTTTTCTGTAAGGATATGAATTTTCTCAATTCAGTTTCTAATAGTTTTAATTTCTAAATAAATCTCATTAAAAATATCTAAACTTTTAGTTCCTAAAAAAATTGAAATCATCAAATTTTCCAATTTAAAAAAAATTTGATATATCAGCATTTGTTGAGCATGATTGAAAAATGATTCTGAAACTGAGATTGCTAAGCTACAATTAAATGTTCATTAGATTAGATTTCAGGAACAAATTGCTATCTGACAACTATAGTATATCAATAGTAATCGAATCGATACTACCATTAACCTTGTTTACATATGGATCATCCACATTCGTGCGGAACCAAGATATCTTGGATTGTATGACTACTACGTATCTTATTACCAAGTATACCATATGTTACGCGGTCAAGGTATTTGACACAATACAATGTTTATTTTAGTACTCTCTACTCTTTCGTGTAATATATTTATCTTTAGAGTAAAAAAAATTCTACTGTATGTTTATATTGCTGTTCATTGTATATAGGATTTACCTGGACTCAATTGGTTGTTGGACTTGCATTGTTTTTTCAGTGTATTTTTTTTTTTCTAGGTGACTCATGTCTAACAATTTGATGCGTTAGACGATGATGCATCGATCTTTATATAGCATTTTGAAAGTAGAACTGCGTTTTAGCATTTGAAGATTGATTTTATAAATATATACGTATAGTTAATATTTAAATAAAAACTTTAGCATTCATTCTAAGATTTTTATTATTATTATACAATAATTTTATTATTAAATATAAATTATTTGTATTATTTTTTACAATTTATTCAAGAAAAAATAATACTTCTTCATTGTTTTGATATTATTCACTTATGTTCTCAATTAATCCCATTAATTTTTTATTACTCACAATAATCGTAAAAAATCATAAACAATGAATCTATTATTACTCTTTTATATCTGTACATTATTTGCTTATTATCCAAATTACTCATTTTGTCTCTACTTACTTTTTATTATCATTCAAAAAATTGCATTTATAAATTTATTTAAATCTTAAATATTATGTTTAAAATATCCTGTGATAAAAAAGCATCTTTATATATTTTTTATATGCACGATTTTATATTCTATCGTTTCATTTTAATCGCGAATCAATCTCATCGAACAGAGAATTCTACCTACGCAAACGACCTACTACCACTGGCTCGCCCACCAACCAACTCATGAATAGCTAATTAAATCGCGAATCGTGACATTTTTCTCTGATTTTTATCATAGGATAGTAGCAAGCTTCGAGATAATACATTCGTCTTATGTTCTAATTGAATTATTATTGAAAAATCTGTGATATTATAGAAAAAAAAGAAATTCTATTTGTCAATTGAATAATTTAGATTAAATGATACGATAAATTTGTTCAAAAAAGTACGATAAGAATAATATTTTATGAAAGAGATTGGTCCATTTCAAATTTTATTTTATAAATAACTTAATATTTTATAAAAGTTCCACTATTAATCATCACATTTATTATATTGATTTTACATCTATTTTCTTCAAATTTAATATAATTTTAATTGATAATTTTATTTAATAATTTAAGGTGTATATATATATATGAATTTATATTATTTAATTATCATAAAAGAGTTAAATATAAAATCCATATAGATATAATTATCGATTCGAACACACCTCGTTGTGATCTCTTTTACATAACACTTTGCTTAATAACTTGTCCTGTAGGAAATAGACTTCCTCTCTTACGTATCATCCAATTGCAATTAAAAAACCTATTATTATTATTTGTTTTATCATGCGTAACGCATGATCGTAATGAATCTTCTACATTAGAGTGACATTCACTGCATTTAATTTTTTTTTCTTATTTCATTTCTATTTTTTTATGATGTTCAATCCTTACTGAACAAGGGTTGAAAATAAAATGCGGTAAGCTTGTTTGCTCCGTGAAATTATGCTTTCGTTTTGTATGATTTGCATTGTTTTGCATTGTTTTGCATGATCACAGGCCAAATGGATCATCTTTGGGAAACGCATGGCCGTCGATTAAGCGAGGCTGGCCTGCGCAGAGGATCAGGTAGGTGCTTTTTTTTTTATTTTTATTTTTTATCTCTTATATTTATGCATTATGTCCTAGTATATTTCAATAGAGAGATGTAAAGTTTATCGCCTGTTTTTTAAACATTTAAATATGTAAATAATTAATAAGTAATATAAAATATAGGTATATGTTTATTAAATTATGATTTAAGATAAGATATCTGACTTCTCCACATATCTATAAATTGTTAAGTCTTTTCTTTAATTTTGAATACAGTAATTAATAATATAAAATTTAGAATTAATTATTCAAAATTTGTACAATGAATATATATGTAGAAATATGTAAAAAATTTGTTTTATAATCGCATAATTCCTTCATTAATACGCGAATCACGTAGTTTCGCTGTTATATTAGCATTTATTCAAAAAATATTCATAAGATTTCCAAAGTATTTCAATCAACATCTATGATCACAGATTCTTTCAGACATGACTAATCTTCCTTAAAATGGGCGATGGCTCTCGCATCACTCTACGATAACAATAAGTATATACGATTGCATCGTCTTCTTTTGCGAATCTTCTCGTAGCTTTTTATTGTTGCACGTGCGCTTGAAATGGCATCATGATCAACAGAAAATTTAAATTAATGAACAAATAAAAAAATAAAGGAGTTTAAATATTCCATCCGGATAAGAGAGTTTTTTCAACTATATTAAACAATTCATCAAACTATATATATATCTCATTCCAAAATGAGAAATATTAAATTGTACACATTCACGAAATATCTTGAAGCCACTTTAGATCAATTAAAAATTCTAAAACTAACGAATATTACAAGAAATTATCCCTTATCCCAATTCATCTTTCTGAAACAAATAAAGGAAAAATTTGATCAATTCAATTATATCCCAACATCTTCTCGAAATAATTGTCACGATGAAAAAAGAAGGAAAGGAGTTAAAAAAGAAAGTCAATAAAGAAAATTCCATCGAAAGAAGCAAAGAATTCAAGTGATGCCATTAAACACTTAATAATTCCGCCTGGACAGATAATAGCGTGGTCCTGACCGAGGATACGGACAGCTTTATAATCGGAGATCGAGTATGGGTTGGTGGCACGAAACCAGGCGCCATCGCCTATATCGGCGAAACTCAATTTGCACCTGGAGACTGGGCTGGAGTGGTCCTAGACGAACCGATCGGTAAGCCTACCTTCCCTAATTCTTGGTGAAGAGGAAATCGCATCTTCGATGAAAATTAATGGAACGGAATGGATCCCTCAGGCAAAAACGACGGATCCGTGGCCGGATGCCGATATTTCCAATGCGAACCGAAACGTGGAATATTTTCACGATTGACCAGACTGACCAGAACACCGTTGCCCGATACCTCTGAGGCCTCACCGACACAAAAGACACCCACCTCGCCACCTGACAGCTCGAAAGGAAGTCTCAGCAAATCCATGTCTCCATCTCTGAGTAAGGATCGCTGCAAGAGATACTCTCCTCGTCCGTAATGTGTTTGCACTTCTGTTTGAGAAACGGGGAATGAGAATTGCGCAAGAGGAATGTGAAAGAATATGTTCTTTTTTGGTAGAATAGAAAAGGAATTTTCAATGCTCGAGAATTTTGTAGGTTTAAGATAAAAATTGATAGAATAAGTATGGTTGATTGTAAATTGTAAATTGTGTATTGTACTTGTTTTATGGAAAATCGTTTACAGGTAAAGATAAATTCTGCAAAATTCTCTGTAGAGATTATTTACGCTTTGTAAGGAATGTTTAGTTGCACGCTGTGTAGCTTTTAAAGTCGCACTATGTAGGCTACTTTACTATTGTGTCTAACATGTAGCAGGCTGTTTAATATTTTTATTCAATATTTTGAATCTCTTTGAAAGAAACGTATTATTGTCTTTTGCATTCTCTCTGCATTTCTTATGTAGCCTACGTTTGTTCATGTTTATTATTTATATAGTTAAATTTTTATACGTCAAGTTTTATGTGTTTAATAAATAAATTGAATATAGTTTCCTCATTTTCTTTTCATCAATTGTGAAAATTGTTAAATGTTAAATATGCATTCTTGGAGTAATCCTCAATTGATGTTAAAGTTACATTTTAAATATTATTCTATAGAAATATAACAAAGCAAAAATGGAACATAGATAAATTTCTTATTATTCAACCTTAAGACTGAAGTTATAGAAATATCCAAATGGATTCACTAGGATTCCTTATAACTCTTACAATTTAATATACTAGATATATCCATTCATATATTTATATTCAGAAATTTCTAATAGTATAATTATTAAATATAAATCTTGCACATCAAAAAGTCCTTTTTTCCTCGTTTCTTCCAATTAAGGGTTAATTATTTACTTATATATAGTCAATATTTGCTTACAATATAAATATATATATATATAAAGATTTTTTTAACAAAATTATTGTACAACGTTACTTTAATGTTTCTTGCATGCATCTTTTTTTCTTCAAAAAATTTCACACATTATAAGAAAGATTTATAACTCGTCACACAGACGCATCAATGACGAGTCTATCGTCCACGGTGTCCCAGAGGGATCTCAGAATAGGTGACAGGGTAATAGTATCATCCAGTCAAGGCAGCAAAACCGGTGTCCTCAGGTACTACGGTACAACAGAGTTTGCAGTCGGTGAATGGTGTGGAGTGGAATTGGATGATCCTATTGGAAAAAATGATGGTTCCGTTAATGATAAAAGGTGTGCATCGTTATTTCAAATTTATAATTTGATATAATATCTCTTTCTAAAGATTTTCAGTTATTCAACATTATCTTTTTTTTTTATCATGTGAAATATCTTCCATTTCAATGATATTATATCATTTGCAAAATACATGCAATTGAAAATTTACATTTTTAGTATTCTTTGATTGATTTTCTATTGTCCTCAGTTACTTATTATTTAAATTCTTAAAAATACTTCTTTTTCTTATTTTAAATTTATTATTTTTTCTTCGATATCTTTATTTTAAGTGGCTGGAATATTCAGTTCAGATCACAATAAAAAAAAATCATACGTTTCTGAAAAAGTAGCAGCATGGGAAGAAATGTTTTATTCAATTGGATTTCTTACATAGTTCTACAAGGTAGAATTAATTAACGCGATTCGATCATGTTAAAAATTATATTTATAATCTCGATTTAATGCAGAACAACAACCTTCAGATTTATTATCGTTATTTATTCTCTCCTATTATATTATTTATATTTTTTTAAAAAATAAATTAGATTTTGCAATTCCATTAATTTCATATAATAAATTTCATCTATTTAACTTCTATTTTCTGCATTCACTTTACTAAGTAGTTTAGCATTCATTCAGGTACTTCGAGTGTCGACCCAAATACGGTTTGTTCGCACCCGCGCACAAGGTCAGCCGGTCACCAACCAGCAAAAGGTCATCATGTATGGCGCACAGGCCAACAGGCGCCGCCTTAAACACGTCCCTAAGGAAGACCGGTTCCAGAGAGTCATTGGTCTCGGTTTCAAGCATAGTTAGCACCACCAGTACAGCTACTAGAACTGGTGTTAGTGCCGCGAGGGTAAGATTCACGGTACCAGAATGAGGAGGATGATGGCCTGCAGCTTGTATCTTCTCTCCAGAACGCAGATTCCTGACTATTTATTTTTGTTTGATTTCAGTATTTACTCGAACGATCAGAGGATTGAAAGGGTAAATTAATTGAATATACACTTTCATCCATAAATATCCAGATATTTGTTAAATTTAATTTATATTTTTGTTTTAATATAGATAATTATACTTTATATTTTTGTTATTATAATATTTTTTTATTTATTTATATCCTAATGCACCAAATATCTAAATTTATGGATTGCAGTGTATATTATATAATATTAATATATTGACAATCAAAAATATTGAACTATTTATCCTATTTTATAACTATAAAAGTTATCGTTACATTTTGTTTTCTGTTAAATGTTTTTTTGTAAAAAACTTGAATTTTTTGTATAATATGTGTATATAAATGTATAATATGTGTATAATTTTATTTTGAGAATTGATATTTTGTTTTAATATTAAATTTATATCTTATTTAGGATATTATGTATTATTTTTATAGAATACACGATAGAATCATGTGATAAACGATAAATGATCGTAAAATGATTCTCTGGTTGTTTCGAGTAAAACGAACGTATTTCTTTCAGTTTGTATGAATAAAGCATCGTTTCTTTTGTTAGACTGCTTTGAAATGCGTTTGCGAGTGGAACTGCGAAGTTGTTAGCTTATTAGTATCAGTTGATGTTATTAGTTTAATATAGTTATAGATTTGCAGTTGTTATTGTTGCTGTTATTGTTAATAATATTATCAAATATTAGATAAAGTTTAATTCACGATCCAAAGAAATATTCAATATTCATTCTTGGATTCATTGTTTAATTTTATTGAACGCTTAAAGCAGTCATGTCTATAGTACAGTATTTTTTTCATAGAGTCTTATATATTTTTTTATCGAAAATAAAAAAGAAATATATTTATTTATTGAAAGTAAGTAAGAATAGCAAAAAAGGAGTTCTCTGAGATTTAACTGTATGGCTGTTGCATGATATATTTTTGTTTTTTGTTGCATCCAAAATTCCAGAGGCCTGGTTTGCGCACTTCGACACCTGCACGAATCACCCTGCAGGTGAGATTATGATCTAACATTTATTTTGATTAATTATTATTCCTTAAATAGAAATGTAATATATATGGTATATACTTCATTTATTCTACAATATAGAAATAGAATAAAGAACGCATTGTATCTATATGTTTGCACAATTTCAAACATATAAATGAAAGTGAAGTATTGTCATAATGATTCATTTAATTATTGTAGTATAAATTTATTTGTTAGTATGTTACTAGTTGTACAGTAGATAATAAGTAGTTTAAAAAAGTGATACCTGTATGTGATGTTAATAAAATCATCCGTCCATTCCTTTTAATCTCCTTGAAATTTGATTCTTACCTAGATGAATATTTTTTTTATAAATTCTTTCTCTTTTTTATGGATAAAAAATATTTTAAATTTCCAATAAAAAGTTCAAAAATTTATTTTTCTATTATTTATGATGCAAATCACATTTATTTAATTAGATGTCATCAAAGTAAGTGTATAATGAATAATTCTAGACGCTTTTGAATTCTATTACGCTTTTGAAATTTATATTGAAAATAAAATATATTCAATATATTAATCATTGATGATATAACATCGATGATGTAGCAATAATTACGTATACTTCAATTGTAAATTTTGTATCACAAGAATACTACGCGCTTTGCATTTTTATTCTGGAAATTTTATATGCATTTTTATGCTTTTCTCCTTCTATTTATTGAAAACCGGTTCTCCAATAACTTAAGAGTTAAAGAACAACGATAAAAGTTTGTTAATTGTAAGGTGAAAATGTATATATTATACAATATAGTATGATATAATCATATAAGAAAAAGTATACAATTTATAAATATATAGTAGACACACATTTTGATGGCAATAATTAAATATTTTTTTTCATTGAAATCATAAGAAATAATATAATTTTTGTAATAAATTCTTTTAATAAATAATCTCTGAAAATAAAATTTTTTCTTATACGCATTTTCATCATTTTAGGAAACATTAAAGGAGAAAGAGCAGGAAATTGAAATTCTTCGGAAGGAAAGAGATTTAGAACGTGAACGAATTACAAAAGCTGCAAATCAAGCAGATCAGGCAGAACAATCACTTATATCAATAGTAAAAGAATATGAGCAGGTTGTAACATTATACATATTACTTATGTAATTCATTTAATATTATAATAATATTTTAAAGAAATAATTTTAATTTTAGTATCGAGAAAAAATGCAAAAAACAGTTTCTGAAGCGGAAGTTGCATTTTCAAAATTACTCGAGGAGAAAAATGCACTTGTTTTACAATTGGAAGAAGAGAAAAGAAAATGTGAAGACCTTCTGTTTCGTTTTGAAGAAGAGTCAATTAACAAGGATGATATTCAGGTATAATTTTTATTTCATAAAAGATATATGTTAAAATTTATTAATTATTTATAAAATACGTAAGGTAAGTATGAATATATGACAAAAAAATTTAAATCAATCATATTAACAAAATACAAAATAAAATAAAAAAATATATGTATCATTTTTTTTATATTTGTTCTTTCACTTTATTTTGTCAAATTTCTGTTTCTGTTCTAAAATACTATATAATTTTATATATTATAATTATATAAAATTAGAATCTAGATTAATATGCTTTTTCTAGAATTAGGAGCTTATACTATAATAAATGGTGATGGGTAAAGCTATAATATACATACAGCTCAATTTAAAAAAATATGAAATATTAAAATTATTTTTAAATCATTAGTGATCAATGCTTATAATTGTATTTTAAAAAAAACAATTCACTAAAAATAAAAAATGAAAGATTTCATAAGGTATATTGACAACATTTGTATTTAGGCTGTGGGTTAACGCAAAAACCTTATCGTTTATTTTCAGAAAGAAAGAAGTGAACAATGTGTGAGTATCCGATGGGACACTTGGCCGTTTGAGACAGACAAAGGGTTGATGACGCTGTTTTTCTGCACCGCTTATACTTGTATTATCGTCACTATAGTCATATTGTTTAGCATTTCATCGCAATTTTGTCAAAAACGATGACGTCGCAGTACTTCCTCTCTTTCTTTAATTCTTAATTTTTTTTAATACTAAATATCAGAATTATAATGATGGTATTATTATTTGATACTTATACAACTAAGATATATAAAAATAAATAAGAAAAGAAAAGAGAAAGTAAAGAATAGAATAAAGAAATCGTATTTATACATAAATTTAATTATTATGCTATTGAAATTTGTTAAAAAGGTGCGGGTTTAACATGCTTTATGGTGCACTGCAAACGTAATTGTTTTCAGCATTGCTTTTTTCATGCTAAATTTATGCTTTACATATAAATCAATTATTAATACGTAATAAGTATTTAAGTTAATATGAGAAATTTATTTATCAATGTAATTTATTTATCTATGTTTATTTATTTATTTATTTATTTATCTACTTATTGTGTATTTATTATTTGTCTTTATTTATTAATCTATTTATTATTTATTTTGATTCTATTATTATGTTACACACAAATGTATATTGTTACTCTGCAAAATCAAATAATATATCTTATTAAATATACATCTTACATTTATTGAGGCATACAAGAAAAGTGAGATTTTTATTGTTTTCTTGCCTAAATTGATCAGTAAAAAACATATATCTTGATGCACATTATGATAGTTAATATTTAAATTAATTTATTAAAGTATTAAACAAATACATTTATTATTAGGTGGTAAATACTGTAAATGAAAACAGGATTAAAGATCTTGAAAAACAATTACTAGAAGAAAGAGAACGTGTTGCTCAACTTGAACATGACAGTATAAAATTATTTGAAACTGAAGAAGAATTATCCCGTTTACGCAATGAAATCTCCTGTGTTACTGTTCAAGAAAAAAATCAATTTGAAGGTACTTTAAAAAGAAATATTTTATTAAATATAATATTAAATTTATTAATATTAAATATTTTATTAAATAATTTCGTATAATTTATTTTAACTATGAATTTAATTTAGATTTACAGAATCGCAATAAAATTTTAGAAGAAACTAAGAATAATCTTGAAAAAGAAATGCAAGAGGAAAAATTACTTATGGAACAATACATAATTCAAATAAAAGAATTGGAATTAAAATTGAATGAAAATCAACAAGAAAATGCATTTCATAAAGAATCAGAGATTAGCTTAAAAAAAGAAATAGAACGTGCGATAAAAGATTTGCAAGAAAAAAATATATTAATAGAAAATATGAAAAAAGAATTTGAAAATAGTACAAGTTCTTTAAAAGAACAGTTGCATAAAGCTATAGAAACAATAGAAAATATTAAAAAAGAAAGTATAAGTGAAAAAGAATTATTAATATTTAAATATGAGAAGATAGTAGAAGAAAAAGAAAATCTTCTGAAAGTAAAAACAAAAGAACTAGAATTAGAATTAAAAAAACAATTAGAAGTACAAAATATTGCTTTAGAGAATCTTAAGACTGAAAATATAAATCAGATAAACAAGCTTTCAGAATCTTTCAATGAGCAGTTGAATATGAAAGATTCGAAAATTAAAGAAGTCTATATACAACTTGATCAAAAAATATGTGAAACTGAAAAACTATTGACAGAATTATCTATACAAATTGATATAAATAAAAAAAAAGATGAAGAATTATCTGTTGCATTAAAGAAACTTGAAGGTATATTAATGATATGAAATATATAAATACTAAATTAAGATATTTATAATATTTTTTTTTTTTTAGAACTAAATGAAAAACTCAAATTAATGGAAGAGAAGAATAGTTTGCTTTCTAAGCAGATACAGGAATATCAATCAAAGACTGAAGACAATTTTAAAATAGTCCAAGAAAAACAAAAATTAGTAAGTATCTTTTTTTCTTTGCAAATATTAAATTTATTAATTTCAAATTTATTATTAGGAACATGATATTGCTTCTTTAATGGCTACAGAAGTCACTTCCTCTGCACAATTAAAAAAATTAAGTGAAGAATTAAAAGTGAAAGAAAAAGAATTATTAGACCTTCGTTCGACAACTGCAGCTGAAATAGAAGAATTAACAAAACGTTATCAAGATCAAATTGAAGAAAAAATTAAATGTATAGAAGAAGCAAATGCTTATATATCTCAAAAATCTCTATTGCTTAGTAAATTAGAAAATGATGTACTTGAATTGAAATCAATTCTTGCAAATAAAGACGAAGAAATAAAAAATCTCACACAAAAAACTTTAGGTAAAAGATAATATGATAATATTGAATTATATTATTTTATTAAATTAATATTAATTATTGTCTATTTTCAGAATTACAGGATGCACTTACTTTATCGGAAAAAAATAAAACGATTCTGGAGAATAAACTTCGAGAATTTGAAAATAATATAGAAAAATTAAATCAACAAGTTGCTAATTCAGAAAATAAATTGTCACAAGTTACATCTCAAAAAGAAAAATTGGTTAGTTTATTTTATTTAAAGTTTTAAAAATGCAAATTCTTAATAAAATATATTTTATTTCTATTATGTTTAGGAAACTGATATAACAAATTTAATAAGTACTTCTACTGATTCGTCAGAACAACTTATGAAATATAATGAAGATTTGCGACTAAAAGAAAAAGAACTTGATGAAGTTAAAGATAAAGCATTCAAAAATGAAACTTTACTCAAATCGTTAGAATCAAAGTTGAATAATATGGAAATAGAATTAAATAAAGCTAATGATTTGATTCAAATACAATGCTCAGAAATAGAGAATAATAAATCTGAATTAGAAAAAGAAAAAAAATTGAATACAGAATTGTCTATTAAAATAAAAAGATTTGAAACAGAGAATATAGAACTTGAAAAACATATAAAAGAAAATAACTGTATTAAAGAACAGCTTAAAGAAAAATCCCAGGAATCATTAAATCTTTCAAATGAATTAGAAAATAATAAAAAAGAAGTGATTAATTTTAAAAAACAATATGAAACTTTAAACAATTCACTTAAAGAAGAGATATTTTCTCTTCAAAAAGAAATTAGTAGCTTAAAGATGGAATTAAAAACTTCTCAAGAAGAAACAAAGATTTTACAAAAAACAAAGTCTAAGTTAGAAGCAAATCAAAGTGCCAATCGTTGGACGATTGAAGAATTGACAGATAAACTAGAAATTGAAATAGCAAATCGCTCAAAATTAGAATTATTAATAACAGAAAAAGATATTAATTTACATGAATTAAAAAAGAAATATGAAGAATTACAGAAAACAAATGAAAGTTTAATTTCTAGTAAGGAAACCTCGGATAAAGATTTGACAACATCATTAGATGTTATGCATCATGAAATAAAAGAATTAAAGGATAAACTAATTGCTGCTACAGAAATAATTAAAGACAAAGAAAACGCTCTTATTGAAACCAAAAAAGAAGCTGAACAATTTGAAACACAACTTTCTAAATTGAATGATACTCTCATATTCATGCAAAAAGAACAAAGAGATAAAGTAAACGACATGAAAAAAGTAGAGGAAGCTTTATTAGAGAAAGAAAAAGAAATATCTAATATTATTGAAACAAAGATTTCTTTAGAAAATAATGTAAAAATTTTAGAATCAAAATTAGAAGAAAATGTAAAAAATTTAGAATCACAGGTAAAAACTATACAAAAAGAATTAGATATAAAAAATAATATACTTCAGGAAACAGAACATATGATGAAAGAATTAAAAAGTTCCAAAGAAGAATCTGTGATGAAATTACAAAATACTTTAGAATGTGAAATGAAAGCTAAACAAGCTGAATTTGAATCTATAATGCAAAAAAATTCTGAATTAGAAAAACAGCAACAATTGTTTCAAGATATAATAGAGAAACAAATTAATGATTTAAATAATAAAGAAATAACTATTGATAAATTAACAGCACAAATTAAAGCTTTAGAAAATGCACAAACGGAAAAATTAAAAATGGATAAACAGATAGAAAGTGAAGAAGTTAAATTTATGCAAAATAAATTAACTGAGGCGATTAAAGAAAATAAAAATCTAATTGAGAAAAAAGAATCTCTTGAAAAATTATTCAAAGAACAAGAACAAAAAATTGAAATGCTTACAAATATCATGAAAACTAAAGAAAAAGAAACTGAAAAAAATGTTCAAAATTTGATAGAAAAATTAAATATTATGTCAATGGAAACAACACATTTAAAAGAAGTACAAAGTAATTTGTAAGTAAAAAATAAATATTTCTAAATATTTCTAAATTATTATATACTTATATTGATCATTTTAGGGAAAGAGAGAATAAACAAATTACAGCTAAATGGACAGAAGCAACAAATCAACTAAAACTAACTCGCGAAAATATAAAAAATAGTTATGATGTAAGTTTTTGATTTTTATTTTGTTATAAGTTTATTATAAAAATATTATGAATAATAAATTGTTATTTATATTGCAGGCAGCTGGAGGTGATATGAAACAACATATAGGTAAAATTTTTTTTAAATCAATACATTTTTTTTGGATTTTTTTTTAATTATAATATAAAATGAAATTATTGATTTCAGTGGATAAGGATATTGATATTCTAAAATTAAAAGAAGAATACGAAACAGCAAAAAGTCAAATAGATTTCTTAAATTCTGTAATAGTTGACATGCAACGGAAAAACGAAACTTTACTATGTAAAGTAGAAGTTCTTGAAATGGGGATACCTTCCAATGAAGCTAATGAATATACCAAGTTCGTAATATTTAATATTCAATCAAATATATCTTATAGTAATTACATTAATGTAATCATTATTAATTTAACCATATTGTTTTGATTAAAGAACAACATTAGAAAAACGTATGGCTGCACCTCGTATGTTCTGTGATATTTGTGATCAATTTGATTTACATGAAACAGAAGATTGCCCACGTCAAGCTCAAGATTTTCTGGATACGGAAAAAGTCGTAAAGTCTTCAAAAAAACCACCAGTGGAAAGACCATACTGCGAAAATTGTGAAAGTAAGAGTTCATTTTTCAGAATTATATAAATTGAAATTCTTTTTATTATATTCATAATAATTTATTATAATATTTTTTTCCTAGGAGGAAATATATAAAGTTTTGTTCTAAATATTTTTTTAAGTTTCTAAAAAATATTAATGAAATTTTGGAAAAATATTTTTTATAAACTTTTTTATTAAGTATATTTGTTAAATATTTCACATTAATTTTTTTAATTGTTTCTTTGTAATTGTTATAAATTGTTTTATTGTATCTTCTTTGTATTCTATTTATAATTGTTTTAATTGTTTTGCAGTGTTTGGACATGATACTCGTGATTGCGATGATGCTGAAACATTTTAATAGAGTATTGTCATTCGTAGATATATTTTATTGCTTCTCAAAAATCCTAATTATGAAAAAAAAACCTGTTGAAAGTTTTGCAGAGTATATTTTTATATGAAAAAATTTAAAGCTATAGTTATATGTGTCTTCCTGCATAGGAATATGCATATCAATTGTCCAAATATTGATAATTCCGTGATAAATTTGTGCTCCTCATGTTAAATTTATGATTTGAAAGTCTATATATGTTCATCAAAATGTTTTTATGTATATTTATTGCGCTTCCACGTGATTGTTAAAGTACAAAGTTATATATCACTTCTATTGTGAACCAGATTTATGACTAAGTTATTTTATAATATATTGCTGATTTGTATTATAGAATGGAAACATAATGAAATGCGTAATGAAAAATGAAACGCATACTTTGGATGAAGTCAGATGTAATTATGTACATACTAATTATATTTGTGTGAATCTGTACATGTATTTAATAATTTATTTAGTGTTAAAAAGCGCCATATATTTAACAATAGTTCCTTCTAATTTTGAAAAATTCATCAATCAAGATTAGAATTAGTCTAAGCCGTTTCTTATATGATTTCTAAGCACTTATATTACAATTGTAGTACATTTTTTCTGAAAAAGTATTTGTACTTTTTATATAAAAGTAAATATTTATTGTTCCATTTTTGCTATTAATCTTTGTACAAAACTTGTTTCAGTAAAATTATACTACTATGATTTACTATTTTCTTGCCTTTTAATTTTAAACTTAAATGCAGGGTTGATAAAGTCATTACATTAATTTCAAAACATATTTAATTTTTAGAATTATAGGAAAATTAAACTTTGTAGTTAAAAAAATAAAATTGTAAGAGACTGATTTTAGTATTTTTTACAAACTTATTTAAATTAAATAATTATGACTCCATTTCTTAATAAGCGATTTTTCATCTTTAAAATTAAAGTCATTATCCATCTCATAGCTCATATGCTGTTCTATTGTCAGACTTTATATTATCAAATGGGTTATAATTTCAAAAGATTTAAGTAAATTATTTTTCAATTATTTTTATTTCTTTACTCATACATATATAAAATAATATCAATTATATTAATTATATCAATATTTATTAAAATAAATCAGGTCTCGTAGTAATCTAAACATGACATACATATTAATATTTTATTTACATTTTTTTAATATCTAAAATTAATTTTAAAAAAGAAATAAGAAATTCAATCTAATCCTTCCTTTTTTTCTTTAATAGCTTCCTAAAATGTTTTTTTAATATAATTTAATAATATTATAAATATATAAAAATTGTAATGTATTTTTCATTTATAAATTACCTTAAAACGTTCTTCAAATAGAGAAAGTTCTGCTATTAAATCTGTAATAGCATGCATAAATGCTTCATGTGGTGTATAATCTGATGTAGTTTGAATTCTAATCACAAATTTATGTTCTAATGGGTGTGGAACTTTATATCCAGCAAACAAAACTTGAGGATCCTTCAATAGCTGACTATCAAATAATAAAGATTATCATAATACCTCTTTATATGTATATATGTATGTGTGTATACATATATATATATATATATATTATTGTGCATAAATTTTGTAATATGTATATACTTGCGGATCATATTTCCAAGAGTGTGGTCTTCTTTATTAACAGTAAAAATCGCAGCATTGGGAACTTTTGTGTCTTGTTCTTTGATAATTCTATATGAAATACAGAAAATCACATATATATCATTTTGATTAAATGTTTAATATAAATAATCGATTTATAATACGTACTTTTTTTCTCCTTCATACAAAAGAAATGATTCAAAAGTTGGTGGTGCATTCATATTATATCTTTAATATATTTAACGTTAAATTGAAAGTTTATTAAGAATTCTTATAATCTTATAATTGTTATAATTCTTAATCGGAAAATGTGATTATTAATACAAATATAATAATAAAGTAATGATAACTCGTATACTAAACTAAGTCTTAATTTATTTTACTTTAGATGAGAAACTCGAAATTCAATAGAAGTACAATATCTTTGTCTCAATATTATAACATTTTATATCAATATTTAATTTGATAACATTCAGCAATAAAAATTAAAAAGAAAACTTAACAATATAACAATTTTTATAAAAAAAGATATAAAAAAATAAATAATTTCTAAATCTTCTATTTTTAATATTTTAAAATAATAATTTTTAATATTTTGATATATTTGTAATCAAAAAAAAATTTGATTTATAATGATAAGATTAAAGAAAAAAGTGCAGGAAAATGGTTTTTAATACCTTATTAATTGATAAATAATATGTAAATTTTTCATAATATTTCTATCTAATCATGATATTGTTCATGGTCAGTCGACTAAGAAGCAAGATTTGGTCTGACTTCGCCGGAGCCGCAAAATAGTTGTCAAAATGGCGGGTGAAGGTTCTGCAAGTGTGAATCCAAATTGTGAAGTTGTTCGTGGACAAACGTTCGAAGTTGGTCCACGATACACGAATTTGTCATACATGGGTGAGGGTGCCTACGGAATGGTCGTGTAAGTGACTTCGAGTCAATTTTTTTTGTTATTTCCGAGAACATTCGACCGCGTATTGACTAGCTGACAGGCCGAAAGATAAACAATCAAAAACATGATCATTAAATGAATTATCAATTTTATAATAATATTTTCATTTCACAATGTAAAAGATTTTACTTTTGACTGGACACTACATGCAACTGTTGCGAAGTATTATTCATCGTTATGTATTGTTTTCTTTTGGCGCCAGTTTTGAATATGATTGTCACACCCCTTTCAAACCCCTATTCATACTTGTATGTTAATATTATAACTTCCTTGTTCCCATCGCTTATCTATCATTTATCGCTCTTATCATTATACTGTTAACGAGATCACGTATATATTCTATAAATACTTTTGCAAAAATGGCGAATTTTTAGGAAAAATTCTAATCTTTTTTATTAAAAATTTTTTAAATGATTTAAAATTAATTTTTTTTTCTTTTTTTTTTTGTTTTAACTTTTTATTTTTTTAATAATTGAGTAGATATTATTGGAATATGATATATTTAAACTTGAAATAAATTTTAAAAATAAAAAAAGATATTGTAGAATTATTTCTTGTATTATAATTCTAGATTAAGAAACAAATCTTATGTATATATAGTATTTTATTATTTTTTCTTAATAATATTATTATATTTATTTTTTGAATATATTTTAAAACAATTTAATAAAAAAAATTTTAAATATCTTAAATTTTGAAATTTTTTTGCAGATCTGCTTATGATAATGTAACAAAAACAAAGGTAGCTATTAAAAAAATTTCACCCTTTGAACATCAAACATATAGTCAGAGAACATTAAGGGAAATAAAAATTTTGACTAGGTTTAAGCATGAAAATGTAAGTAATTTATCAGCTTCTTAAATATAATTAGTAAAATTTATTGATTTTATACTTCCTTTTTTAGATAATAGATATAAGAGATATATTAAGGGCACCTACTATAGAACAAATGAAAGATGTATATATTGTTCAATGTCTAATGGAAACTGATCTCTATAAACTTCTTAAAACACAGGTTAGCATAGTTAATATTAATAAATGAAATTATAAAAAAAATATCAATATATTTAAAACTCATTCATTAATTTCAGGCTATTAGTAATGATCATATATGTTATTTTCTTTACCAAATATTAAGGGGATTAAAGTATATTCATTCTGCAAATGTATTACATAGAGACTTGAAACCAAGCAACTTGCTGTTAAATACCACATGTGACCTTAAAATCTGTGATTTTGGTTTAGCTAGAGTTGCTGATCCAGAGCATAATCATGCTGGTTTTCTTACTGAATATGTAGCAACAAGGTGGTATAGAGCTCCAGAAATAATGCTTAATTCCAAGGTAAATGAATAATAGAATTTGAGTTATTTTAGTTTAGAATTTTAGAATAATTTTAGAATAAATTTTAGAATATTTTAAAATAAATATAATAAATTTTATGTTTTATTATTTTTTTTACAGGGCTATACTAAGTCTATAGATATTTGGTCAGTTGGTTGCATTCTTGCAGAAATGCTTTCCAGAAGAGCAATATTTCCTGGTAAACACTATTTAGATCAACTAAATCATATATTGGGAGTCCTTGGATCACCATCCCCTGAGGATCTTGAGTGCATTATAAATGAAAAAGTATTAATCATTTTTTTATGTTTAATTTTCTTTAATATCATTATATTAATACAATATATATACAATTATAAAATATTATTTTAGGCACGAAATTATCTTCAATCATTACCATATAAACCAAAGGTTCCATGGACAAGTTTATTTCCAAATGCTGATTTGCGAGCTTTAGATTTGTTAGATAAAATGTTAACATTTAATCCTAACAAACGGATTGTTGTAGAGGATGCTTTAGCACATCCTTATTTAGAACAATATTATGATCCCGCTGATGAAGTATATTTTCTACTATTAGACATTAAATATTTAGACAAATACTTAAAAATAATTTTATAACATGCTCAATTTTTAGCCGGTTGCAGAAGAACCATTTAAGTTTGACATGGAATTAGATGATCTTCCAAAAGAAGTATTGAAACAATATATCTTTGA
Organism: Apis cerana; assembly: GCF_029169275.1. Taxonomy (NCBI): domain Eukaryota; kingdom Metazoa; phylum Arthropoda; class Insecta; order Hymenoptera; family Apidae; genus Apis; species Apis cerana. Next base: position 5,184,049 of record NC_083854.1, on the reverse strand, counting down.
AGAAACTATATTATTCCAAAAGAATCATCAAGAAAACGCTATGTAGTCTACTGGTATTTATTATTTTTCATCAATATTAAATATTTAAAAAAATTATCAATATTATATTTATAATAATTAATAATGTTTCAGCTGCAGTGAATTTGCAGAATAACCAAAAAGGAAGCGAAAATATAATGTCAGAGTAACGAAAGTGTACTTTTATAGTTGTCTACGATCAAAGCAAGAAAGAAAAAAAAAAAGAAAAATAAAATAGAATAAAACGAAACTTTTACGAAGATGTTTTATTGGAGCAAGGCTTAAAGTTAAGCTACAAACATACACACAGGCGAGTTTGTGAAAATGAACGAATGGAGCGGTGAACGAGGTAAAGAAATAAACCGCAGTGTCCGTGCATATACTTGTACATTCGCATGTCTTTACCGGAGAAAAAAGAAACAAAAATACAGTGTCTTTTTTGTTACAATTGAATGCATAATATTAATTTGTACAATAACTTTTATTTATCCCGAATTATATATAGGTAATGCTAGTTGACGATTTATTGTTAATCACCGTATCATACACATTGTCTGTGATTTAATTGCCGAACGAATGACGTGGTCGGTATAACGTGCGAGATATTCTGAACCACGTAACACGGCGACCGATAAAATGAATGTGCGTAAAGAGAAAAAGAGAGAGAAGAGTGAGAATAAGAGCGAATGAAAGAGAATGCGAGAGAATCTGAAATTGTGTGCTTATTCTTAATTAATATGTGCAAATATATGAGCACACATGCACACAGTATATGTATTTTGAACAGCCATTAAATTCACAAAGTATTTGCTGATAATTTCCTTATTAATATTATTATTTTTATTATTCTTAATAATAATATTATTATTATATCATTCTTATAGTAGTTATGTACCTCGCAGAAATTCTGTTCTGCCTCTATTGGATTTAACTTGTAGATGAGCAAAAGAAAACGAAAGAAGATAGATGAAATAATGAGCGAATGTATGCACATGTGAAAAAGAGTAAATGGAAGAATGAAAAAGTAAGAGAGAGCGAGATGCTCAAAAACTGTTTAGTTCATAGTTAATTGCATTTGATGCAGCTTCCAATTCTTCTAAACTGTTTAATTACATCTTGTTTCACGATTTACAGGTATTATTACATTGATACTGCCATTCTTGTGCGATGGAGTGTATGGTGTCTGTATGGTGTTTTTGAATGTAATTATCTGTGAACTTATCTATTTTTTACATTTCCAGTCTTTTTATATGTTAGAATGTGTCGTCTTTTGTTTTTCTTTTCTTTCTTTTCTTTATTATTAATAAATATCTCGAGGAACGATTGCTTGTCATTTATATTAATTATTATCTTGTTTTTTTTTCTATGCTTTTTTTGTAATTTAAAAAAGCTAGTTGTAACTATATTCTTCTTAGAGTTAACTCACTGAATCTGAATTCATCATATGAGTTAAACCTATAATAATATGAATGCTCTTATTTCAATTCATCTTTTTCGCTCTAAATGTGGCGTATATTCGCAAACATTTATTTTATATTATAATATATATTCGTAGTTAATGCAATCTTTGGAAAGAAGTATGTCGCGACGAATGGTCAAAATAATAATCAATTTACATATACAAATGTCTCATCGAAGGTGAATAACAAGAATCTTATCCGATTGTGATAATATAAGAAGGGATTCGAATGATATTGAAGTACGAGTAAAACTCAAGCTATATATATATATATTCGTCATTCTTTTCCTTTTTCAAAAATTATATTAAAAAAAGAATTATCTCTTTTTCTATAAAACATAAGTATATCGTTTTCCAATGACAATCTGATGGTATTCGAGGTGGCGAGAACACATTTAAAATATTTAAGAAGCAAAGCAAAAAAAAAAAAACAGTATCCTTCAAAATCAAAGTTTTGACGTATAATTGAGAAAATAAGTGAAACGATAAAGTCTTGTTAATAAATGCGATAAAGAGAGAGAATGTAAGTGAGAATGAGACATGAAAAATAGAAGAATTACTGTAGCAGAAATATAATATAAACGATTCAATATAAGCACTTATTTGCCTCATTCGACTATCAGATCTCACATTTTTCGATTCATCTAATAAAATAATTCTTCATTAATGATATTTGTCTATAATATATTATATATTCACAATAATTTGCTCGAAAGAAACATCGGTATGTTTCTTTCCCCTCAGATTACAAGTTATTTGAGAGGAAATAATGAAAACGATTTGTTATTTTCAATTTCTAGTACTTTTTCACGATTTAACTATTTGTGAGAAAAAAACAAAGAGAAAAAATGTTATGTATGAGTGTTCTTTTCTATTTCTCAGCATATTTTATGCTTTACAGAGCATTGAAGGATTTATTGGATTATTGATTCGGCCTTGTAGCCGCTTATATCCGGAATCTTGTAAAAAATAACAATTCATAAGAGAAAAATTTAGTATATTTCACAATATTAAAGATATATTTGAGAAATTTAAAAATAAAATAATGTATAATTAGCTTTTATTTGAGATTCTGAATTTTTGTAAAGATATGATAATTTTTCAAATTGAAAGTAATAATGATTGATTAGAATTATTGATTAAAGATAAAAAAAAATTCTATTTTTATTCTATTTTTTTATGATTAAAGAAGAAATTTCTTTAGAGAAGAAAATTCATTTTAAGAGAAAAATATTATAGATCTAATTGTTTTCTTAAAAAGATTTTAATGCGACGTTTCTTTACGTTTCTTTATGTCCTTGTAATTATAACTATATCGTTGACGTCGTTGACGGATATTTAAACGATGATTTCATCAATGGAAATTAGCAATTAACCAATATGCGCATTGCTTTTCATTCTGAAAAAATTCCTCCATGTGTTTCTTTTTTATGAACATAAGAAATCTCGAAGAGGACACTCGCTCGTTGAAATATGTATGTGCACTGTTCTTATTAAATTCTCGATGTAAAATGTTTCGGTTCGTGCTCACGACACGCCCGATACTGGGAATTTATTTAATTTTATGATGAATTTATTATCTTATCAAATTTATCTAGAATTCATAAAATTGTCAGTATTTGCGTGTTTCGAGTTTATTTACAAGGAAGAAAGATTTTAAAAAATTTCATAACAAGCTTTCAATTTTTGTTCACATTTATACGCTGTTTTTTCCTTAATAACTGACTTGTGCAATAAATTTTAAAATAAAATATACATTTATTGACATTTTTAAAAATCGGTACGAAATTTGTAGAAAAATTTACAAAAAAAATAATACTTCTTTGAACTTTCATTAATTCATAATTTCTCATAAAAAATATAAAATATAAATTAAAACTGATTCATATATAAATATAATCTTTCCTTCCTCGTATATATTTCAATTTTATCTTTGAAGCTTAAATAAAAGTCCCTCGAGCATTATACATGAAACTGATTTTTGAACGGTCCGACGTTTATATGTCCGAATATTTCTGCGTGTATAGTTGCTATGTGTCCGAATTTCGTAACTTAATCTATGTATGTATTTAAGACATTAATTTAGAGTCTCAAAAGTAGTTGCGACTGTTGAATGATTAGTAAATCGTGAGATGTTTGTCAAATAATTTTCACGAGCTGCCTCGAGAGACCGAGGGGACATTATAACGAGTCGGCTAACTGACCATGACGATATCGGTGTTCCAAACTCGTTTACGCGTGAGAATTAACTTAAAAATGAAAAAACAAAAAAATAAAAAAAAAAAAAAGAAAAAATAAAGCAAAAAAAAAAAACTTACAAATCAGAACTTGAAAACAATGTTCACGGATTATAAAAAAAAAAGATAAAAAATTAACTTATAAATTTTTCTTATTTATCATGTAATTTATTATGTAGTTCATCTAAGAGATGAAACAAATCTTTGAATCTTTCTATTCGTTTGTAAATGTAAGAATAACGAGATTAGTATCAAATCAATCAAGTATTAAAAATGTATTAAAAAAAAGTTGCGATGCATTTAAATTCCATAAAATTTCAAAGTTCCCGTCTATTCTCTTCACGGTATATGAGATCCGATGTTTAAAATAATTAATAAACATAAGAAATGTTGTACATTTGCTGTGATCTTATATCAAGTATGGTACCTTATGCAAACGTACAAATTTCGTTGAAAATAATTAATTATTGTTAAAGATCTTCCATCAAATATAATTTGTTGTCGGATATTCTTAATGACTGCTGATATAATTATAAAAAAAAAATAAAAATAAAAAAAGAATAAGAAAAAATTAATAACATTGGAACACCATTATCGCGAAGAAAGAGACACTGAATGCAAGTGGAATGCGAGCAACGATAAATTGTAGCGTTTAATATATATTGATAGAATTATTATCAATATCATCAGGCCTAATATACTTAAACGTTGCGTGTATTTGTTGTTGTTGCCGATTCATATCTTATATATCCGAATATTAAAAAAATATTTCGTCTATGGATTTTAAATGTTATACGTCATTTATGAGAAAACAAAAAGAACAAAAAAAAGAAAGAAAATGAAAAAAGAAATGCGAAAGAAAATGAAGAAAGCGAAAATAGCGTTTATCGATTGGTTTAAAAGAGGGAAAAGAATTAATTAAAAAATACATCAACAATTTTTATGTAGAATAGAAGAAAGGAATCCTCGATATCTTGCACGATTATCTTTTAGCAAACGAGATTGATATTTCTGATTCTGAAGCAAACAAAAAAATGAATATTAATTAATGAGAACTAGTTCACAAAATAGATCTTATATTTGAAACATAAAAATGTAGATATAATATTAGATATTAAAATCACAGTTAATGGATATAGTTATTAAATGGTTTTCAATATATACACGATTTTAGATAAACACATAGTTAAAGAAATTGTTATGTGCTTTAATAGTATCAAAAATATTACATCTCGTTTGTTAATGCATTGAATTACCTCGTGCCTCCAAGCTGCATTTATAGAATCTATCATTTCAGTATCTTATGCTTGAATTAAAAATAATACTTTCTTATTCTTTAATATTTTTTTTTTAATAAATTAAAATAGATTTTTTATCATTTGAAATATTTATAATACAAAATGAAATTAAATTAACATAGAGAATCAAAGTAATAGATAGAAACTTATGAATGCAGCTAAAAGAATATTCCGATAATCCACTGTGTTCTTCGAACGATAAATCTTTTTTTTTTTATCTTTTTCGAATTCAGCCGAATATTTCTCCGAATAATTGTTATTTGTGTAAATGATAAATATATATATAAATATATATATATATATATATATACATATATATATATTATACATATATATGTACTGAAATCATAATTATCGATTATTGTATTTTAAAATGACTATTCAAAATATTATTGTGCTAATATAAATGCGGCTTTATTGGTCAATTATTCGGAATCGATGTTTAATTATTCATATCCCTATTTCTTTTAAATTCAAATAGATATTGATTTAGTTTTTTTTTCTTTGTTTTTTTTTGTTTTTACGTACATATTTTAATATACTTGTCAAAAAATTACAAATTTTACAATATTTCATTTTATAATTAAAATTAAAAAGAATTGTTTATGAAATTACATATTAATTCTTTTTTTTTTTTAATTTTTTATACATGTTTAAGAAATCACAGATGTCAAAATATTTCATTAATCATCATAAACGCAAGAAAAATATTTTAAATGCTCTACATATACGGAAATTAGTCTTATACAATTTTTATTTATAACCGAGTTGAGTATTTTTCTTTATTTTTTTATTGATTTTTTTAAACTGATATAACCATTAAATTTTAAGGGAAAGAAATTATAAAACTATATTGTTTCGATGTACAATTGATTAAATATTCGTTTGTAGAATTTTTTGTACGATAAAATATAAATTTATCTCTCTATTAATTAAATAGTATTTGAAAATATTTTTTTCGAATTATAATTACAAAACATTCAATTCTCAGTGAAAATTTCAAAAGTACAAACGAATATTTAAAAATACATTCTATTTCTCAGTATACAATGTGTTAATGAAAAATTGTTTTTTATTATCTATACTAGATAATATTTATATACAATCCAGGAAGCACTCATTACCCGTTTATTTGTATTTTATCTCATTTTAAGAAATATATATAATATATTTAGAATATATTATGTGTACAATATATATATATATATATTAATTGTTAATCATTATTAAAAGATCAATATATAATTGAATTATATAAATAAAAAAAAATTATGGAAAATTATATTGGTAAATATGTATCCAGTACATATTTTTTCAAAAAAATTCTTGCTTAAATACAAAACTTTTAATTCTTATACAGTCAAAAGTGTATCAATATTAAATATTTAGTCAATTAAAATTAAAAATATGATATTTCAAATTTAATATTCTATGATTCAAGTCTGTATATCAACAAAATTTCTTCTCATATATATCTTATTAATATAAATAAATATGTTCATGATTAAAATTTAATTTTATGCGATTTTAGAACATCTTAATTTAAAAAGTATACAATAAAAGTATACAATTAAACGAAATAGTAAATTCGGTGTAATGAGTGCATTTTCTATTTTTTATACATCAATTAGGAAGTTTGCACCATACCATTCTCTTCCACTGAAATAGAACACCACAACCACATTTCACATTTTTTATGACAATTTGTTTGACTAATCGATAATTATTCTGTTTCACTTCCTTCTGTATATTTATCATTTTTCACTTCTATCCTTAAAGGAGAACGACCTCTTGTATGATTTCCGATTCGAGATCGAAGATCACCTTTTAATGTATTTCTAAGATCTCGTATTCTTGATTGCCTTCAAAATTGATTATTTTTAAATATTATATATACAAACAAAATATTTATATCTTTAAATTCTTACCTATTTTTGATAGATTTATCAATAACTTCGCTTTTTACATTGTTAAGTCTCGCCCATACTGTAGAAGCAACACGAGGTTTATGCTGAACTACTTTTATTACACTGCCTTTAGGTCCTTGGACTTCTTTTACTGGTTTGTCACTATCTTCATCACTATAATCTTCGTCTTCGTCTTCTTCTCGTTCTTCATCAGATCCTTGCCATTCGCCTTCTTCTTTTTCCTGGCTTTCATTATCTTCTATAATTTCACCATCTTCCTCCTATGCAATATAAATATATCATTATTATTTTTAATTTATTTTTAATAATATGTAAATTTTTATTTTTAATTTAAATTGTAATTCAATATTAATTTTTTAACAATCATTACCTCTGATTCATTAAGTTTTAATGAATTTGACTTTGTTACATTTGTATTTGTTACAACTACTTGGATTGCATCACGAAATTGCGTTCCTTTTTTTGATTTGCTAAGTCTCGATCGTAAATCATTGCCTTTACTTAAACTATTTAACATGGTCTGTAAATATATTATAATGACTAAATAAATTCTATCGTTATAAAAAATTCATTCAATTAAAAATTAAATTTACTTGTTCTCGAAGTTTTGCACGACGTTTGTGTATTTTTTTTTCTTCATCATCCGCATGCATACGCATTCGTAATACTTTACTTCTTTTACACCATTCATTTTCACTATCACTACTTGAAGAACTTTGTTGTTCTTCAGTATGTGTAATTTCTTTTTGGGAATATTTTATTCCTAATCTATCTTTTACACTACGTCCTTGATCTCTAGATTCATTTCTAGTACCAAATTCATTTTCTATAGCATCATTAAGTCCCCAACTTTCCGATAACGCACCCCATGGATTTTTCACACGTTTTTTATCTTTAACATCTTCTTGCGGCTCTTCTTTGAATCTTCTTTTACTTTGTCTAATTTGTTTGTACATTCGTTTTCGAGACTCAGTTAAAATTCCTTTAATACCTATAAAGAGGATTTTATTTATTTATATAGATATTTATTATTTATTTATATATTATTTATATTTATGTAGAATATTTTAATAGAATATTTTTATAAGAATAATACCTCCAAAATTAGGATTTCCATATTTTTTATAATATTCACTCATTTTTTCTGCATTTGGTTGCTTTTTATCTGCTCTAGTAGCAAATCTAAGAAATATTGCTTTAGATTTAGGATAATCTATACCCTTTCTCCATAAACCAGGTGGTAATGGACAATTAATATCCTTAATACTTATATAATCTTCCTCTATACTCTTTGTGTTTATAGTTTCATTATCTTCGACCATTTCAATAGTATAATCATCATTAGCTACATTGTTTTCTTCATCAGGATTACTATCAAGTGTTTTTATATTTTTTTGTTTTTCTAAACCCATAATTCTTTTTGATAATCCCAACATAGCTCTAGCAGCTGATAAATTGTCTAACCATACCACATTGCCTATAATATGTTATTTATTAATAAATTTCGTTTATTTTATTTTTTAATATATTCCGAAAAATGAATATAATGTTTCGAAAATATTAATATTTATATTATTTAATACTTGTATTAAAATTTATGAAGTAAAATTATTCTTACATGAAACATCATTAATCCATTCAATTGAGGCTGGGGCATAATCTTCAAAATATTTAAAGACATCTTTGGTACTCATTTCTTCAGTTCCTCTCATATGTATTACATTCAGTCTAATATTTTTTGTATTTTCACTATCTTCTACAATGCCCATACTAAATATAAAAAAAATGTTATGCATCATGATTATCAAACTATTATTACATTATTTGTGAAATTAATATTTATAATGTAATATTTTTACCTAGAATATAAATCTTGTTCTTGATTTGATAGATTATTTTTTATTTTATCTGTTAATCCAAAACGTTTAGCTCTCTCTTCCATTTTGAGTTTTTCTTCTTTACTAAATATATCTATGCCTGTCATAAAAGTGCCACCACGATTTTCATAACGGTTATCTAACTGTACCTATTTAAATAAAATGTATTGTAATTTTTAATTTTAAAATTTAACATAAATATAATGTTTTTATAATTTAAAATTATAAAACTAATTATAAATTAATTAAAATTATAAATTATATTAAATAATAATTTTTGATTAAGGCTAAAATGAATTAAATAGCAAAGTTATATTACAAAACATAAAATCAAAATGAAAAGAAAATTCATAAAATGTGACATTAATTATACAAATTGATTATTTATACTTATTTACCTCTGATACATGTACATTGTTCGTATTAAATGTCTTTATATTCGTTTGATCAGAATCAACAATCTTGCTGTCATCAATAATTGGAAGCATTTCCACATCCATAGGCTCACTTAGTTCATCCATTTTATATATTTGTCTATATCTTTTTATAAAAATTTTTACTTTCTTTTACAAAAAATTTCAAAGGACACATGAAATATGAATTTTAAATTGTCTATTTATGATGCACAACACAAAGAAGAAATAATACGATAGGTTATGATACACAGCTTCGACTATATAAATATTGAGGTTATATATTCTATAGTTTTCAATAACATGAGCGCCACCTTTCAGGCGCGAAAATCAAATATTTTTCACATTTTATATTTTTCATAAATTTTTTTTAATACTATTTTGATTGACATTTATATAAGTAATTTGTTAAGTTATTTATTGGATAATATTATAAAAATTATTAGAAATAATTTCGTCTTAAATAAAAATGTATTCATTACAAGTTTAAAAAATAACAAGGAAGAAATTAATTTATTAATATTATTTACATCAAAAAATATATAAATTTTATTGTCCTTTATTAAAAGCATATCTAAATCTGTACAAATAATGTGTGTTCTTATTTATAGATTATATCGTTAATTTATCTTAAAGAATTGAAGATCTAGAAAGAATATTCATGTCATATCACTGTTTATAAAATATTAGTTTAGATTTAAGTTTCTATTTAGTATGTAATAGCTTCTAAAAATTGCACATCAAAATAAATATTTGAATAAGTTTCAAATGCTTATTTCAAATTGGTTTATTTAAGTAAAAATATTTAATATTTTTACTAAACTAAAATACCCAAGTTTTAAAAAAATTTTCCGAATAATTAATGAGTTTAAATTTAATATTTAATTAATTGATTGATTTATAACAATTGATAGTTACATACCATTGCTAAATTATAGATAATATTATTTTTATCAATACGAAGTTATATGAGCGAGATTTCTTGGCATGCATATAATTGACACGTGTATTTCAAAACAATTTAATTTTATAATTTACCGTATATATTACTGTAATTATAATCTACTATAATAAATTATAAATTAAAAGATAGCATCATCTTTAAGTATAACATTATTTAGATTGAATTATTAAAAAAAAAAAAGCTATGGAATTTTACAACTTATTTAAAAAATTATTTTAGAATAGTATTTTGTTTCGTTTTTCTATCAATATTTTTTTATAAATTTTTACTGTTGTCAATTAATCATGTCTCCACTTGTTAATTTCTATTGATATTTTTTTGATCGCCATCGTTGTCAAAATAAAAATAATTCAACTAATACTTGGTTTCTAAGCAGCCATTTAGCGATAAATTAAAGAGCGATCATGTCTATTGACACAGTTTGTCGTTAACGTTTAACGTGGACGCGCGATATCAAGTGAAGAAGCGTTTCCATTATTCTTTTTGCGATTCCTGAAAAAATTGTTTGGAGGTTTTCATATCTATGGATTTTTTAAAATTGAGATTAATGTAGGAAAAATTAATTTTGTAGTGTCCATAAACAATATAAACATATAACTTTAAAATGTCTGAAAATGGAATGCAGATGACCGAGGTGGTAAGTAATTGAAAAAGTAGTGTGCACAATATCAAATATTTAATAATTCTTTTGTTTTTTCTTTTTTTAATAACTTGTTTGGAATTCCTATAATAGAAAGAATTTTATCACATCGAGCAATTGAATATAATTTAACGGTTGCGCTTGAATTAGAGAAATATTCAATTAAATAATTAATTCTTCAATAACTTTATATGTTTTTGTTTAATATAAATTTTTACTTATTGTTTGATATTTAGATCTAAAATTAAATTCCATTCATCTAAAAAAATAAAAATATAAAAATTTAATATATTTATGATGTGTAAATAATATAATAATTTAAATTAATATAAATTTAGATTATAAAATCATTGCATATTTAATATCTAATAAAAATATTCTGTTAATATTATCATGTGTATGATAAAAATATTTTTAATTTACATTTTTTAAAATATATTATGATTTCCATATTCCAAATAATAAAATTATGTTATTATATGAAAAGAACCAATGCTTCTCAGATTAGTAATTATAATTTAATTCAATATATTCAAATTATGCAATGTAAAAGTTTTAAATAATAATTATTCTTAAATAAAGAAAGAAATATTTTTTATTAATATTTTATTTTATTAAATATAATTAAAAAACATAAAAAACAATGAATATCTTCTATCGAAATATAAATTTGATTGTGATCCTCAATAATCGTGCTAAAAAAGAATAATCGATTCATTAAGAATATATACTAACTACGTCATGAATCTAATAAATTGTGATTAGATTCAAGATTGAATGATTATTTCTACTTCACCACTAAAAAAATAGATTCTGTAAAAATCCATTCTTATTAATCAGATTTTACGCAATATTTTAAAGTCATAGTAAAATAATATAATTACAGAAATAATACATATTTTGAAAAAAAAAACAAAATAAGTTATTAATTAGTTTTAAATTAATTTAAAATGCTATTATTTATTAAAATTCTATTATTTAGTGGAATTTAAAATATTAGAAATTAATAAATGATAATTGTTAAAATAAATTAATAAAATTGTTAAAAATAATTTAAAAAATTTTTTTAAGATTAAATAAAAAATTTTTCTAAAAATCAATAAATGATGGTTTTCTTTAATATAATTATTTAATATATAGTATATAATATAATTGCTAAATAATATCATTAGACACATATTATTATTTTAATGAGCACAATGAAATATATGTTTGTTCGGTTTATTTTATTATGTAATTATATAATCTAGTTATATGTAATTATATAATCTTATTATTAAAATAAATTTACATATATCCTATTGTGTATAGAAGTTATATATATTCTTATTTTAGAATTAATATTAAATAAGAAACATTTCCTTCAAAAAAAAAATTATACTATCATTAAAAATCTTCCTCTCATTTAAAAGATAAAATATAAAAAATTTCTTATATAAAAATTTGAGTTTAAATTTAATTTTTTCAGAATTAATATACAATTATAAATGAATTTAGATAATTTTTTATATATGATATGTAATGTAATGTAATAATATGTATAATTATTGTTTTAGAATATAGGAAATTCAACATTAACACCGTCGAATAAAACTAACAGAAATACGAATCTCACCTATGGCATTGATGATGTGCCGCCCTGGTACCTTTGCTTATTTATGGCTTTACAGGTACTTTTCTTTACTTTTATTATGATGATCGTTTAATATTTCAGATAATATGTCGAAATAACAATAAGCATAAGAACAGTTAATTCTTCTATTTATTTTACTATTTACGAATTTATCTTGATATGATTCGTCTTCTATCTAATAATGTTGATCAATATACTACAATCGTATATCTATAATTATATTATATATCAAATGATAATGATATAATTGAGTAGACAATGATTTTACATGAAAAAATAAATCGAAAAATATAGAATTTGTTCACTCTAGATTTTAATTTATTTTTTCTATTAAAATCATTTTTATTAACATTATTTTTAAAATTAACATTAATTTTTAACATTATTTTTAATTATATGTTTTCTAGCATTATTTAACTATGATAGGTGCAATAGTCTCGATTCCTTTCATTTTGACACCAGCTCTATGTATGGCAGAGGATGATCCAGCGAGAAGTTACATCATCTCCACTATGATTTTCGTTACAGGACTTGTAACTTTTTTCCAAACTACCATAGGATGCAGGTGATTAAATTAATAAGTTTTTCTTTGTCAATCTGAAAAATGTATAATTTGTATTTAATTTTACCATTATCGCATTTTTTTAAATTACTTCAGTAAAAATTGATTCTTTTATAAACTTATAACTTCTTCTATTCAGTTCTAAAAGTAGTTAAAAGTATTTTTATACATTTTGAAAACTCATATTGAAAAAATTGTCGCGCATTATTTTAAAATATTAAGTTGATAAAACTTAATAGGCTCCACGAATTCAACTTCATACAAAGCAATTATATATATTTCGAGCAGTATGTAATAGTAATAGATAATTTGAAGCCTCACCATCAAAATTACAAATATTTCGAGCAATAGATTGTAGATTATAGATAAAAAAACTTCGAGAATTGTAACTACTACGTATTATATATTATTGTTATAAATTTGAATTAAAATGATTCATGGCATTTGCAAATGTTGTACATGAAACGAACACAGGCTAGAATCTATTTAATGAAATATTTATCGATATGATTGTTTATAATCCTAATATAAGAAAATTAATAAAAATAATATTTTTAGAGCTGTTTTAATTTATTAAATTTTAGAAAAAGAGAATAAATTTTTTTGCTAATTTTTCAAGAAAAATATATTGGTATTTATACCATTTTCTTATAATATTTTTTATAATTTAAGTCAAAATGATTTTTATTTTTTTAATTTATAACGTAGTTTATAATAGTTTTTAATTATGTTTTTAACGATTATCTTATCGGAATGCTAATAGTTGCGATATTTCATACCAAACTATTATTATTATGTAATTGTAAAGTTCATAATTTGTCCATAAATGGAGTGAAGTGTTTGAATTTTAAGAATCAAGGTTGGATACGAAAGTCTTCGTAATCGATATTTATATGTTTATGCTTCGTACTTGATAACTCGTCTATACCTAATGCTAATGCTAATTTTGTTTTATTGCCGAGAATTATCTTGTTTAAAAAGATTTACGGATCGTTAACGATATTCAACAATTTCTGAGCAGAAATAATGTTCTGTTTTTACTTCAAATTTCATGATTTAAAATGAAGACAGATTTATTTACTTAATTTGAAAAAATTTTTCGATATTATTTTATTATAATTATTTTATTATTCTAGATTTACTATTCTATTTTTACTATTTTATTATTCTAGTATTTTTATTTTAAAAAATCTAATATTTATATAATATTTAAGCAATTATTTTTTAAATTCGAATATTTTAACATACTCTTACTTTTACTCGCTAGAATACTTTAATATTTATATATTTATCATTATTTTAATATTTCTATTCTCTAATATTTCTCTAATATTTGTATATTTTAATAATTAATAAATCATAATAGTAATATTTATTATTTTTTTTATTCTTTGTTATAGATTACCTCTTGTTCAAGGAGGAACCATTTCCTTTTTAGTCCCAACTCTTGCAATCTTAAGTTTACCACAATGGAAGTGTCCGCCACCAGAGATTTTAAATGAATTGTCCTCTGCTAATCGTACAGAAATATGGCAAATCAGAATGAGGGAACTTTCAGGAGCCATTGCTGTATCCTCTTTGTTTCAAGTAATAGTTGGATTTGGAGGTATTGTTTTTTAAATTATTGTTTGAACATTAAATCTTTCTTCTTTAATATAATTTTTGAAATAGGTATCATTGGATATTTATTGAAATTTATTACACCATTGACTATTGTGCCAACTGTCTCTCTGGTTGGAATATCTCTTTTTGAGAATGCAGCTGATGCTGCATCTAAACATTGGGGTATCGCAGCTGGGTAAACGCATATTATTCTTTTTTCTTTATAAAAAAATGATATCCAATAATTTTTAATTTATTAAATTATTTGAATAATTCTGAACAAATAATTTAATTAATAAAATTTATTTATTAATTATTTATTTTAGTTCATATCACAAAAAGTTTTTACATAATTCCTCTCGTGTATTAATATTTTACAGAACAATACTGATGTTAACATTGTATTCTCAAATACTTGTTAATGTGCCATTCCCAATATTAATGTATCGTAAGGGTCAAGGAATTAGAGTCGTGTGGTTTGAATTATTTAAACTATTTCCGGTAATTATATAATGAATATGAACTTAAAAATTTGCACAAATTTTTATCTCTGATTCTTATTTTAATTATAATTTTCTTTTAAATTTTATTTATATTTATATTTTTGATATCGATGTTATTAATTTTTTCTATTTTATATCATCCTTTATCTTCATTTTCTTCTATTTTAGGTACTGTTAACTATAATAGTCATGTGGATAATTTGCACAATTTTAACCGTAACGGATATTTTACCAGTTGGTCATCCAGCCAGAGCAGATAGTAAATTAAAGATTATCAATGATTCTCCATGGTTCCGATTTCCTTATCCTGGTCAATGGGGTACACCTACTGTATCCTTATCTGGTGTACTCGGCATGTTAGCTGGTGTATTAGCATGCACAGTAGAATCTATCAGTTATTATCCAACAACATCTAGAATGTGTGGTAACAATTATAACAATTATAATAATATCAATATAATAAATAAATAATAAATAAAATAAATAATAAAAAATATCAAATTTTAAATTGATTATAAAATAAAAAAATTTGTTAATTTAAAAAATTTTTAAATATTAGAAATTTTTAAATAATGATAAAAAATAGAAAATTTTATTTTTAGGAGCTCCTCCTCCTCCAGTTCACGCTATTAATCGAGGTATTGGTATGGAAGGCCTTGGAACAATGTTAGCTGGTCTTTGGGGAAGCGGAAACGGTACAAATACGTTTGGAGAAAATGTAGGAACCATTGGTAAGTTATATAATATTCTTGGATAATAGTCTATGAGTAATATTTTTTTAATGTTCATAAGTATAAAAATATTTTGAGTCTGGAACTTATTTAAACGATATATTATCAGGTGTTACGAAAGTTGGTAGTCGCAGAGTCATTCAATGGGCGTGCGGATTAATGATCCTTCAAGGATTAATTAGTAAATTTGGTGCTGTTTTTATCATCATTCCTGAACCCATAGTTGGCGGAATATTTTGTATAATGTTTGGGATGATCTGCGCTTTCGGTATATCATAATATATTTTTCAAATAAAATTATTTTAAAAAGAAAATTAAAAAAGAAGTTAAAAATAATATGTTTTAGGTCTTTCTGCATTACAATATGTAAATTTAAATTCTGCGAGGAATTTGTACATTCTTGGATTTTCTATTTTTTTCCCACTGGTAAAATAATTAATAATAAAATATTTAGTTTAAAACATTAACTTTTAAAAAATATACAATTGATAAAGAAAGAAAATAAAAGTTAAATTAGTAGTTGAATTAGTAATTTAAATTAATTTTATATAAAAAGATAAGTAAATTATTTCTATAAATTTTCAGGTTTTATCAAAATGGATGATCAATCATCCAGGAGTAATACAAACCAGAAATGAAATATTCGATAGTGTAGTTACAGTATTACTTAGCACAACTATTTTAGTTGGAGGTGTCGTGGGATGTTTATTAGATAATATTATACCAGGTATAATTCATAGAAAAAATTTTTAATATATAAATATTAATGTATTTTTACTCATAAAACAATGTTTTATGAATAAATGTTTTTTTTTATTTATTGCTATTAATTCTAATCATAATTCTAATCTAATTGTAAGGTACACCTGAGGAACGTGGACTTATTGCTTGGTCAAATGAAATGGAATTAAATATAGCAAAAGATGAAAAAGAGGATCAAGAGTACATATCCAATACGTTTGATTTTCCATTTGGAATGGATATTTTACGAAGGTCTTTTTTCTTTTTTATAATATTTAATTAATTTTTTTTTAAATTTCTATATTTTATTAAATATATATTCTATATTTTATTAAATAAAACTTAAATATTTAATTCATTTTTTCAAGTTTCAATATTTTTTCAGATGGAAATGGACACATTACATGCCATTTTTACCGACTTACAAACCTGGAATTTATTCATGTGGCCAAAAAAAACAATAAATAATTTAATTTTATTTAATAATGAATTGCTAATTATTGTGTGAATTTTACAAAATGCGAATATTGAATGAGTCACTTTACAAATGATGAATTGTTAATAGAATGTAAAAGAAAATGATTAAAATACAAATTAAAGAATTTTTATATAAAAATAAGCAATGCAGTTGATTTTATAATTTCTTATTTATAATTTTATAATTTCTAAATAATATATTTTAAAATTAAGAAATTCTCTATTTTTTTCTCTAGGAAAAAATTTCTTGTAGTGGTAAACACTTTTATTACTAAAACTGTATGTATGGCGTGAATTAATCAATAAATTGTCAGTAAATTTTCTTTAAATGTTACTTTTAATAATTCGTGGAAACATAAATAAATACGAATATGGCTGCATCTTCAGACGTTGCTACGGTATTGCATACGTGTATCATATTTTTATTAATCGGATGTATATACTTTTTTGTGAAAACATAACCTATACATAACCTAAAATTTTTTAACCGGCTTTTTTAAAAAGACTTTACAAATATTTATTTATTAAAACAATGCAATTAGTTTTGTAATTAATTAAAAATGTATTATTTTTCATAAATAAATTAATATATAAAATATTGTACATGTGTTATTTGTATGAAATTATATTAAATATATTGTAAATAGAATAATAAAAAAATAGAATAATTTTTTATGTAGAATATTAAATGAAAAATTTTATTAAATGTTTTAATTTAAATTAACAATTTAATTTAATTTTTAATTTTATTCTATACAACTATCTAATTTACTTCATATAATTAATATGCAGATCAGACTACAAAGATACTTAAACATGCCATTGGTGCAAAGATGCAAGGAAATAGCAATGTTAATAGATGAATCAAGCACAACAGAATTACAACATGTATTTTCAATATTAATAGATTCATTATTTGGAATTACTGACAATATTGGTTGGGGTTTACATAGCATTACTTTTAAGAAAAATGCTCAAGAATATGAAACACTTTGTAATTTTCTTAATCCACAAGGGCCTGTCTTTTCACTGTGTTATAAATTATTGCCAGATTGTTATTTAAAATATAACTTCCCAGTTTCATTTTTACCAGTATGTAAAAAATTGATTTGTATATTAGTAAAATTAAAAAAATTAATAAAATTTAATTTCATATATTTTTTTCATTTTAGGCAAAAATACGTCTAATGTTAGAGGAAGGAGTAATACCACCATTTTATCTAGACAAAATCAGAGATGATCAAAGTACACGTTGTGTATCTGCTCTAAATATGAGTATCCTTTGATTTACTTTTTAATACTTTAACATTTCAATAATTCAATAAAATAGTTTTTTAAATTCATATAAAATCCTTAATAATGATACATACCCCTTTGAATATTACATTTTCCATTTTGCATATCATTTAACAAATCCATGGTTACAAGTACAACAGCAGGAGAATGTCTGGATTAATTGGGAAACTGTTTATGTTCAATTAGCACATTGTTACTTATACCATTTTTTACCTAGAGATAATTCCCCTGTTTTGCCAATAATTAGTCCATACATCAGAAAAACACCTCAACGAAAACTTGTACAATCACCTGAATCTAAAAGGTATTTTTCGAATATTAACGATGAATAAATTAATAAAAAACATAAATAAAATTATAATTCTTCAGAATTACTTAACAGTAAACAAAAATTATAATTAGAAATTATTATAGAATGCAAACACCACGACTTTTGAGAACATCGATATTATCGCCAGGATCTCCGACTTCCACATCAACTGTACCACAACAACAATGTTTGCCACAAGTTTGGAGAAGTGAAACCGTAGTTCAAGTATTTCTTGATTTTTGGGTAGAATATATAGAAGATGATAAATTATGTTCACCTTTAAGCACATCATATCCTGCATCTGTGCCCCGCCGAGTAAGTATATGATAAAAATTTTTTTATAAAATATGTATATTTATATATAATTATAATTACAGCATAGTATTCATTCTGGAGAGCATATACGTCTAGTTCGAGCATTTATAAAAACTTTGCATGAATTTGCAAATAGTGCTACAGGCGACAAAAGTGCAATGGATGAACTTAAACGGTATATTAATATTAAAGAAAAAGTTAAACAATAATTAAATATAATTAAATATAATTAAATATTAATATCACAAAATTTTGTTAAAAATTATTTACAGAATTATTTTACCTTCCGTCCAAGGTAAAATCTACACATTTCTTCGAAAAGCTATACATCATTGGCCTCTAGATAGTTCCTTTAGATTAATTCTTGAAGCATGGTTAAGCTTTATTCAACCATGGAGATATTTTCCTAGTATAACATACACAAAAGAAGGGTATGTATATAAAAAAAAATCTATTAATAAATTACAATTAAAAATTATTTTATTTTTTTATAGTAAATCTGAAGAAGAAGAAAGAGGAAAGATACATGATCCAAATAGATGGATGCCTTTTATTGCACATAATTTATTAGCATATTCAGCAATATTTCAACAATTACTTCCACGATTTATGAGGACAGATCTTGTAGCCCCAAAAAATGCATTAATGTTATTTAGAGTTACAAAAGTATATTAAATTTTTTCAGATATTTGACTTATATATTATTATTTAAGAAATTTAAAAAAAAATCATATTTAGGTTTTTTCGCAACCACATCTAGCAAAAATAATATGCGAAATAGAAAGTCATATGGATGATGTTGGACTAAGTAGAAATCGATGTGTATCTACAAATCAATGGGCTTCAATTGTACGACAACAAATTTCGGAACTAGAAGGACCAACCTATCAATATGTACCAATGTTTTCTATGTCTACTGTATCACAAGTAAATATGAAATACATATACATATATATTTGAGATATCTAATCATTTTTGAATTTTTTTTTAGGTCGTATGCCTATTAAGCATAATTAAACAAGCATATTTAACAGCAACTAGTTTAATCGATGCATTAGAAAAGAAACGAAAAAGTAGACGATTTTTTTTAGCATTATGGGAATTTTTTTATGGTGAAGATTATTCTTCAGATGATGTTAGTATAGAAGAAAGACGTCGTGTTCCTATATATTTAGCAAATGCACAGCAACAATTAATTGAAATCTTCGAGGTAATAAGAAACGAAAAATATTTTTAGATTTTAATAATTTGATTTGATTTTAATAAATAGAATTTTTAGATTAAAGTAGAAGACATTCCTCAAGTAGCTATTGAAGCTGATGAAGAATACCATGAAAGCATTTTATCGACATCTTTCTATCATAGTCAATCACAGGTATAAAAAAAATTGTTTGTTTGTTAATTGTTATTAATAGAAAAGTTCTAACTTATTAATTATTTAGATGGACTCTAGTTTAGATACAAGTAAACCAGGTGTGTTTGTACCTATTCAAAAAGATAGACAAACATGTCAATATATCGAATATATGGGTGATCCAGAATTACAACCAATTCGAAGTAACGAATGTGCATTACTTGTTAGGAATTTTTATAAACTCTGTACATATATAAACGTAAAAGTAAATATCCTTTTAATAAAAGTCCTTTCAATAATATATTAGAAAAATTATTAAATTATTATTTTAATTTTCAACTTAAACATCTTTATAATTATAATCATATATTTTGAATAGTATCGGCACAAAATAACTAGAATGTATCATGAAAGTGGTTTTTTCGGAAACATTTATCGACAAATATTACAACCACCAACAAAAATTGTGAAGTTACCAAAACGAACGCAAAATGGACTTTCCTGCGGATATGAGGAACGTATTCCACCTCGATTGAGTTTGCGACCACTAGCTAATTATAGCTTACTTGTACCCATAAGTCTTGGATTATTTATTACATGGTTTACAAAGTATATTTTTAATTAATATTTTTAATCAATACTATATTAGTTATTTTGATAATTAATATTAAGAACATATAATATTAATTTATTTACAGTTATGGAATCTTTATGTTTCTTGGATTTGTTTTTGTTATATGGTTCATATATATAATAATACGAGCAATGTTAGAACCATGGACTCAATCGAACAGAAACACATTTAGAACGAATAATA
Source organism: Apis cerana (assembly GCF_029169275.1). Taxonomy (NCBI): domain Eukaryota; kingdom Metazoa; phylum Arthropoda; class Insecta; order Hymenoptera; family Apidae; genus Apis; species Apis cerana. The sequence goes on along the minus strand of NC_083854.1, from coordinate 5,162,874 downwards.
CGTCATTTTCTATGAATTGATCAGCTTAAAATTGTTATATTGTATAAAAATTAACATGTATTCATTCACATGTAATTTCAAATATAAATTGTATACAAATTATTTTTTGTAATATTAAATATAATTAAAAAAATAATTAAAAAATAATTAAAAATACATTTCTTTAAACATATGGAAACCATTGTTTATTTTCTCTTTTTTTAAATAATAAATAATATGATTAAAAATATAATTCATTTGTAAAGATTAAGATTTAAGAATACATTCAACTTGTAAAAATTATTTAAAATCTTAAATTTTGCAGAAATTTTAATACAAGTAATTAAAATTTACGATATTGAAGTAATAAATAACTTTTCAAATCTAGTGGCTACGAATTGCCGCTAGAGTAGTTATTATTTAATCAATCAATCATGTACAGATAACTGATCATTTCTGTCGATCAAAGCATATAGCTTAGCTATATGCGACGGGGTTCGTTAACGTTGATATTGTGATTCGGAAAATATTGGATTGTAACAGAAATGTTCCAGATAAAAAATATATATATATATATAATTAATAATTTTTTCTCATCTTATATCGATTTTTTCTTTTTTTTACAAAATATACTTAAAAAAAAATTTTAAATAATTAATCAAATATGTATTTATATCATGTTAATATGTAATGTTATTATATATTACATATTTATATATAAAATATTGAGTAAATTTTATATTAAACCACATGAAAAAATCTACATATCTTTTTAATTGGATTCCATTATTCATCATAAGATTCTAACAACTTTTATTTCCCTACTTGGAAACTACCTGAATTATCATACCAAGTTAATTACTGTACATATAGTATGTAATATATGTAAGTGCTACACAATGAAGAATTGAATCTTATTAACCAATTAATTATAAATCTATTGCAAATTTTCAAGATACCAAAATAAAAAAAAATATAAAAAAATATACAAAATATAAAAAAATTTATTAGAAAAAGTCGTTAATCTTTTTTTAAAATTTTATCATTTGATAAGAAAATTCATATTTACATTATTGGTTTCTACAGTTTCTTATGTACTTCTAATCGCATTAGTAGCATTAAGTCATTAAATATTTAATAATATGAATATGTGTGATTACTCATAATAGTGTGACGTATCCACGGTTCACTAATATAAACTTATATTCTTGATGTTATTGTCTAGTCATGATTCATTCAATTTCGCGATACAATTAATGATTCCTTTATGTGATGTTAATGACCTATTATGCATCTTTTATATACACTAGAAATTAGAATAAGAATGAGACTGAAATTGTTTATTGTATTTAAAAATTTTCTCGTATCGATTTAATTCGTATCATGTAGTATAATCATTAAAATAAGTAATTTAACAGAAAATTAAAAAGTATATATATCTTAGAAAAATTATATTATTTTTCAACTTTATTATATAGAAGAAAATCAATCACGAAGGATATATATATATATATATATATTTCTATAAAATTGAATTCTTAGAAACTTGCAGAGAAATCCGATTTTTCACTTCAAACAAACTTACGACACATACACGTACAAATATGGGATATAACCACCTTGCGCGAAAGGGAGAACGAAAAATGCGCAGATCCATTTGTCTAGTTAGCCTTGGTAGTAATCCGATCCTGTCTCGTGTCAAATGAAATAACAAATACCCGTTTTTGATTCGATTAATAGAATATTGAATAAATAGTTTATTTCTATGATTTATTTTCTATAAACATATATATGTTTCAATTAATTATATATGATTGAATTAAAAAAAAATTAACTTAATATTATTGTACTTTTTTTATCTTAATATAAATAATCATACCTTTTATTCTATTTAAAAAATAGAATAAATAATGCCTCGTAGAATCTGATGATTCGGATAAAATGACTTCCAGAGGCTTTTGTACTGATATAAATAGAGAGATGGTGTTATAAATAAAGTGTTAAAAAAGAAATAGAGTTTTCTATTTTCGTCATTATTATGTATAACACGCATGCGTGTAGTTAATTACATCGATTACTTTTTGGAATTTTCCTAAGAAAAAGAAACATCATATAGAATATTTAGCAACAAAAAAAAATACGATAGTTATTATAATAACATTATGTTCTAATAAAACAAATTCCTTTTGTAATTAAAATCTATTAAAAAAACATTTTTTAAGTTAATGGGAATTAACACTTCATATTTTCAACAATTACGTAATGATTTTCTAATAATAAGAAAATACATATAAGTTTATTTAAAATGCAATGTTCATTATACAAATTGTAGTTGAAACATTTAATCATATTAACAAAAAAGAAAAAATATAAAATTTTCTCGTGCCAAAGAATTCAAAGTATCATGAAAAGTTCCAGAGACGGAATAAAACTCTTAATTTTGTCGAGAGGATACTAAAGTAATTTGTACTACTTATTACTTACTAACTATCTAACATACTTACATCTATATAGTATATTTCATATGCGTCGACTTTTATCACTTATACATATAGACAAGTCATTGAATTCTTACTCGTAGCACGCTTATCCAATTACAAATCTCGTAAGATACTCACGAAGAAATGCTACCGCAGCAAATAACCAATAATTCAAATTCATATGACTAATTATAAATTAAAGCTTTTTTAAACAAAAATTAAATAAAAATATTAAATAATTCAAAGTATATATATTAAATGTTTATTAATGCTTCAAATAATATAGATTCGATACAGATATATTATTAAAATTTAAAATTTAAAATATAATTAAAAATTCAATATGAATTATAATGAAAATATATATAATTGTTATAATACGAATAAGATATAATAATTTAATATTTCAAATTTTTAAATTTTTGCCATCATTTTCAAAGACTTTATTTCAATATGAAATTAATTTAGATAAAACATGGAAACATTAACATATAAAATTGTCAATTTTCTTTTCTGGTCTACCACTACCTCCATAACCTACAACCGTGTCTATTCCACCTCCACCGCCACTAGTCCCTGTATATTACGAAGAAACTCAGTTACGCGCCACGGGGTTGAGAAGACGGACGCGTTCCCTGGATGCGTTTTATTTATGACGCCTAATTTTTTTTTATTTAACTCGCATTTTTAGAAAAGCACATCACATAATAAACATCGATAACTGATTGATTTATGACGCCTCGGAAAAAAGCGCGCGGTGTTATTGATTGACGTTGATTGGTTCAGTGAAGATCTGCGTGACTTTGATTGGCTATCGAACGATATCGAATCGGTGTTCCTTAAATATTCGATTAATTGAAATCCACGAATTTTGATTGTTATTTAAAATATGAATTAAGTACTCTTTCATAATAATAAAATAAAAAATTATGTTTCATAACAATAAAATCTTAAAATAATATATTAAGTAAATTTTATTTAAAATATTATATAGAGGCTATAATAATGATAGACAAGTGATATATTAATCCTCTATAAATAAAGATAAACGTAAAAGTTTAGAACATCGAAGAATATAATGTTAAAATATTCTTTATCATTATTTATTATTATTCATGATGACTTTTATTTTCTTTTATCATTTTAGATATTTTGAATTGGATTTTAAGTTCTTACCTCTTTTCTTCTAGTTAAAATAGAATCAATTTTTTTTTAAATTATAATAAAAATTATAAAATTAAGTATGAAAATTTATTTGTAAATGACATTTATTGCATATTTAAAATAAATAATGAGAAATGTTTTAAATTAAATGTTTAGTAGTTTTATAAATAAACTTGATGTTCTATATAATTTTAATTTATCACAAATTAACAATAATTTTTTTATCATCAAAAAGATTGAAGTAATCATTACTAATCTTATTATATATATTATATATTTATTATATATTTATTAACTTTTAACTTTTCTAAAAATAAAATCTTCCAATAATTATAAAATTTAAAACTTTAATCTATTTTTCTTCTCAAAGAAATGTCTTTTAGTAATCTATCATGACATAGAAAATAGAGGATAATTGAATATTAAAAAACGAAAAATCTCTTTTTAAAAAGAGATTTTTTTATTTGAAAAGTAATGCATTTTAATAGAATAAAACTATTATAAATTGAAGATAAAAATGTTGGCATTCAAACGTATTAAATATATGTTATATATAAATTAAGATTTACAAATAAAAATAAAAGATAAATATTTAGAAATATTTTATTATAAAATAGATTCATAAAAAATAGAATTTAATTAATTTGAATGACATTTATATTCGATTTAAAAAAAAAGATAAAAACAAATTTAATTCAATCATTCAAGTCATCATAATTATTTTTTTTATATGATTTCAATTGAAATGATAAGAAGATTCATTGAATTTACAATTTAAAAGAATGGACGTAATTGAAAAATCAATAATAGAAACTTTGAAACTATTTAATATTTAAAAACGAAGAAATATTTTTTGAATTTATGATGTTGATGACCTCAATATCCAATATGGCTAAAAATATAATCAAAAGCACGCGTATCATCTAAACTAAAATTACCTTCTGATGAACATGGTTGGAAGATGATGTTGTATGATAAGCTTTGGAAGTACGCGACCAAAACGTGGTTGAACTCTATTCAATGAACTTGATCATTTGCAACCCGTGATTTCCAGTCATCCTGTTTCTCAATGGACGATTTGTTGTTCTTTGACAGAACGTAGTTACTCACTGATACCTTAAATTACCTGTGGAAGAAATTACCCGAGTTGAAAAGCTTTATTAATTCTGGACAAAGATAACGAGAATTGAAGTCTCATTGAACAAACTTACACAACATAACAGACAGACACAACTTAAGTTCTATATTATACATAACTTCCACTTGTAGTTATTTTGAAAGAAGATCGAGAAATAAAATTATTGATGTAATGAATTCTGTGATTTTTCATGACTTCCACTCAAATATTTTGAAATATTTATAATTAAAAATATTATAATTATGGAAAAATATAATTCATGAAATTTGATATTTTATATGATATTTAATTTAAATAATATTTGATTCGGAATTATATATTGAATATATATTTCTCTTATATATTTATATTTATATTTATATTTATATTTATATATTTATATTTATATATATATATATATATATATAAACATTATATTTCTAGTGAATTGATATATCATTTGAATGGCATAACAGAGGTATGAACAAAAAACTTGTCGACCGAAAAATGGTATAAAATTTGTTAGTTTCCATAACATGTTCATATAGATAAATGGCGAAGCTTTTTTTTCCGTCTTTCTATATGTGCTAGTATTTTTCTTTTAAAATAAAATGGATTAATTATCATTGGATTAATTGACATGATCATTAAATATTTAATGATTTTTGTAGAAATTCTTCATATTAGGGAAGCAAAAAAATATCGATGATCAATTTTCTTCTTAAATGTATGACATGCCATTTGTGATTTATTAAGAATATAGAATTTATTTAAAGAAATGATACAAACTCGTATGGCATATCAAATATTCTGTACACAGAAATTAAAGGGATCCATTAAAAATGTTGTAAGAAATTGTAACAAATGTTGTTGGTCACGCGACTCTGCATTTTCTATTTACGAATCTGTTTATACATATAAATCTGTGAAAAAGAACAAATGAATATCAAATTATCATGAACTTAATATAAACTATGAAACATAAATTAAATAAAAATATTAAAAATTAATCTCTATTATCTATATATGATTAATATGCTTTCAATAATTAATAATTAATAAATAAATAAATCAGTGAATAATTATCCGAATCAGTGAGTAAAAAGTAAATGACGATTGTCTATAAAATATTATTTTATCGTGATGGAATTTCCATCAAATATTAGTGAGCTGGCCAATAATTTGACTGTAACAGCCCTAAATGCGTCAACTCATTCAGAACTTAATTTACCGTATACAGTTTGCGAGATCTTGGTGGCAGTGTGTGCAGTGTTTGGTAACGGTTTAGTAATCATCGTCTTCAGCAAAGAGAAAAAACTTCGTCGACGAACTAATTATTACATCATCTCTTTGGCCACAGCTGATCTTTTGGTCGGATTGTTCGCAATACCTTTTGCTATTTTAGCTAGCATTGGCTTACCGAAGAATTTACATGCTTGCTTGTTCACCGTTTCTGTGTTGATTGTTCTTTGTACGATCAGTATTTTCTGTCTAGTGGCGGTGTCCGTAGATCGTTACTGGGCAATACTTCATCCCATGGGATATTCCCGCACTGTACGAACTAAAACTGCCATAGGTAAGAAATAGTAAGAGTGATGAACTTAAACTGGTGAGATAATTGGTTTAAATTTTAGAATTCTAATTAAAAATTATTTCATAAATATCTTAATAAATTATATAATTAATATAATTATATATTATATATAAAAAATCATATAATTATATAATTAATAATATAATTAATAATAATTATAAATCTTAATAAATAATTTCTAAGTCAAAAAGTTTAAATTTAAGTTTCATAATTTCATAACAATAGAATTATTAAGAAGAAAGTCAAATTAATTGATTTCAGATTTCTTATTCTTTCAATTAAAAAGTGACATATATTAAATTAATATATGAGATTAATACATAAAATATGAAAAAAAATCAATCAATATCAAAAAATTTCTTGAAACATTTCATTAATTAGAAGAATTATAAATAAGATTTTTTCATATTTGACAAATATTTCATTTTGTTTTGTTTTTTTTATTTAAATATAAGCATTAATAATAATTCAAAATATTAAAAAAAAATAATTTGTTTAAGTTAAATAACTTAAGAAAACAATATTTATTATCATGTAATCGCCAACACGCAAGTAGTAAGAGTCAATAATTGAGCAAGTCCGCAAAAAGTTCGGAGAAGTGTACAGCAAATACGACAAACTTGTTTCTCGTGTCAATGTCGTTATGCTATCCGATAATCCAATTAAAATCACCTCTTCCTAGAAACATTCTGCATGGTACGCATAACCGTTTAATCGAGCTGCAATAAAATAACATCGTGACGAGCCACGTAATTATATTTTGCGGAATTGTTTGCAAAGCACCTGTTACACGATTCTCCATATATCTCAAATATTGTTTTTTTTCATCGACATCGAGTGTTTCAATTTATGCAAAAACAATTTGCTCGTTTAAATAATTAGTAACTGGAAAAATATAAATTATTAAATTAATTATATATACGTTTCAAAAAAATTCAAATTACATATAATATAGTAATATAGTAAATATAGATAATATAGGTATACATACTGTTTTTTAAAAAATATGTATACTTTTTATACTTATTGTGTTTTAACTACAAAAAAGTTTACATTATTTACAAATCATTGAACTTTGTATGAAGTTAAATACTTCGAATACAACGAAATTTTACAAAATAATATTAATACACAGTTACAATATGATAAGGAATATGATAAGGAATTTCTATCACGTTCCATTATATTAGAATACAGAACATCAATTTGTGTCAGTACTGATTAGACAACATTGTTCAGATGTATTCTTAGAAGCCATTGTTACAAATTCTAATCTCAATTTAAGTATAATTTTTTTAAGAATACAAAATGGAAATGATTTTTTATATTACATTCAAACATATTTTTGTTTATTCTATCTGTACTGTTTCTTTTTTCAAAAAAATTGTTATAATTTTTCATGAAATTAAATCAATGAAATTTGCCAAGTAACAAAATACATCTTAGACGCCAATAAATAATGAGTACATAAAATATTTTAATAATATGAGATTATTATAGATATTCTTGAGAAATTTAATTTAAAATTAATTAATCCATTTTTATATCAAATATTTTTATAATTACTTAATGAATTTTATGTAATAAATTATCAATATAATTCCTGTTTCTAAATGTCTTTTTTATAATTAAGTTCTATATAAGTATTCTTATCTTAATTATTAATCTTAATTATTAATCTTAATTAATAATTTATAATAAAGAAGAAATAACTTTTTTTCAAAAAAGAAATTATTGAGTATTAATATTAAATTCCATTATTCTTTTTGCCAAGTAACAAATTATAACAGATTATCATTTTTTTTGGAATCAAAATTGTATTAATATTCATAATATTCATAATTTAAAAATAAAATTTTTCGGAAAAAATAATTTTTATATAGTATATTTTTTTTTAAGTAAATTTTACTTAAAAATCTCTATCCTATTTTTATATATAACATTTTTTTTTATAAATTTATAAAAGTAGATAATAATGTATCGATTCCACGATAAATAATTTATATATTATTTATATAATTAGTATAGGAATTTAAAAAATTCCATCTACATTCCGATAATGTCAACATATTTCATAGAGTATGAAATATACTTGAAATATCCATCTGTTCGATTTCCCAAAGGATTTTCTTTTATCTTTATGATGAAATTGATGGAAATCGCATTTTTTTTTCTATGGAGATAATACATTCGTAAAAAAAAAACAAACAAATCGAAATTTTGAAATATTAATAAAAATAATAATTATAATTGATAAAAAAATATTATTGAAGTCTGTTTTAAATATTATGCTGGTCCAATTAGATATTTCTCATTTTACTACCAGATTGCCCAACCATGATTAATTTAAGCGTTTTGCCTATTTATGGCGAGAGTGATTTTAATTATGAGCTTACTGACTGATACCATCTCTCCAACGAAGGAAAAAGGTGCGTTTATTGCCATGCTTTCCAATCGATAATATGCACCTCCATCATCGAATCTTTTGACCGACTTTTCATACTTTTACTCCGGAATCTTATAAATCATTCCATTTTTTGTCCAAAATATCCTACTTTGTGCATATAAAATTATTAGAATATAATTTTTCAGTAAAAACTATAAAAATTAACATTTTAAATATTTTCGATATAATTTATGAAAAAAAAATCATATATCAATATGATTGACTTAAAACTAACCTTAAAAAAATTGTATAAAGAAATTGATTTAAAAAACACATATTTTTAATATTTTATTATTAGTATTTTAGTATTGTATGTTTTATTATTCTAAATCAATAGAATAAACCAAGAATAAATAATATTTTAAAATAACAATAAAACAATAACGAATATAATTTAATAATCTTGTTCTTTCAGGTATAATCTGCGTATGTTGGATCGCCGGTACACTAGTTGGTTTTCTACCGCTATTAGGATGGAACGCGGGTAAGAAATCCAACGAGAAATGCATCTTTACCGAAGTGATGGATTACGATTACTTGGTGTTTCTATATTTCGCCACGATCATTTTTCCCGCGCTATTAATTGCTGCCTTCTACGCTCATATATATCGAGTGGTCGTAAAACAGGTCAGATACTTTTACTTCAAATATATGGCACAATATATGCGTGTATATATGTGAATATACGATGCAAACATGACAATGAATTATCGAACATTTCATTATTATTCATTAACTCTTGAAATTAATCTTTTTTAATTAATTGAATATTCATATATCATCATTTCATATAAATACTTTAAACTTGCGAAAATTTTTCATAATTGAATAATCTTCACAATGATGATAATATAGTTAATATATAATTCATATTTTTTTTAATACACACATATAATATTTTTAAAATTTTATATTTAAATTATTCTATTCCATTATTAAAATTATTAAAATTTTTTTGTTCACTTATATTAATTATTATTATAATATATTCTTACAGTTGCAACAAATTGTAACGATGAATCCAGGTCGTCGTACCGGAAATCAGACAACTGGAACCATGTTACGTTTACTTGGCGCCGCCAGGAAGCGTGAAGTAAAAGCGACACAGAATCTGTCACGCATTGTAATCTTTTTCATCATTTGTTGGATCCCACTGTATACCATTAACTGCGTGATGGCGTTCTGTCCATGGTGTAGGGTAAACGATGTTGTTATGAATTTTTGTATAATTCTATCGCATTTAAACTCGGCGGGTAACCCATTACTCTATGCTTACCATTTGAAAGATTTTCGTGCAGCGCTTAAAAACTTCATGTGGAAACTTCTATTTCCACACAATGATATGAAATCTAGTGTGGTTAGTGTAATTCATGATCGTGGTTCCTTAGTTGGTTCTCAAAGGCAATACCATAAACAAATCGGTGGACTATCATCTTCGAAAGGACCGACATCAAATTTATTGCGCCAGGTATATTTATTCAATTTTTTAGAATTATCGAAATAATTGGAGAATAAAAATTGTTGCACTTTCAAGAAAATATAATGAGATAACATTGATTTGAATAATTTATAATATAATCATTCTTTTTATTAATGCTATATAATAATAATAAATTATTTTTTAAAGTTTTAATAAAGATTGTCATTTGATCACAAAAATTCTTTTATTTTTTACAAAAAAATATTTTATTTTATCGATTTTATTTTATCGATTTATTTTATCGACTTTATTTTTATCGATTTTATTTTTATCGATGACTTTAATAATAGGTAACTGATGTCAGATCGAAAGGATTGTTATCTGTGCCTCGAAATATTTCGATTCGAGATAAAGAAATCGGAAATGCGTCAAGTTCTTCGCAAAGTGACAAACAGGAAGGTGACAATGTGAGTCAAAATAGCAACGAATTTCAACGAAACGAAAGTGACAAATTTGAAAATAACAGGATTGATTCGAATATTTCGAGATCATCCTCTCATATTACTTCAATGGAATTACAAACTTATAAACCTTTAATGCCGCTTCTTCCGGCAGAAATAGATCACATTGAAGAAACACCACCCGCATCCATTTTTGTAATTGAAGTGGATGTAAATCACATGGAATCTGTTCATAAAAAACTTAATGAAGAATTGACAGAAAACAAAGACAAAGGTTGATGAATTTCTTCGATATTTTTAATGAAAAATTTATTGAAAAATTTATTAGAATTGATCAGATCTTGAATCAATCCAATCTAAAAATCGATGGATGATAATTTCAATATTGATAATGTAAATTATTCTTAATAAAATGGTATGATAATTATTGGTTATCATAAATAAATTATTGAAATTGAAAAATAATATTTTATCATATAAGTCAATAATCATATAAGTTTACTAGAAATGATATAGTTTTTAATGTTAGAATTTCAATTCATATGATATCTTAAATCCTGGTGTTAATGCTCGATATAAATTTAAAGATATGAATTAAATTAAGTTTTTCAATTATTAAAGTAGAATATTTGATTAATTATACTTTAAGATTATATTTATCATTTTCATGTTAATTTGCTATGAAGATCAGAATCAGC